>NC_092335.1:323099166-323412500 GCF_046630445.1 Rutidosis leptorrhynchoides | reverse complement strand
ATTACTCTTGCGACTTTGAATAAAAAAAATAACTTTTGATATGTACAATTTTAACCGTTTATGTATGTAAAGAATTAGACATATACCGAAGGTAAAAATGAGTTGCGTGATACTGTTCGGAACTTGCAGCTGACCGAAGGTAAAAAAGACTGTTGGAGCTGGAATCTTAATTCGAAGGGCATTTATACGGTCAAGGACTGTTCGGTTCTTGTCGACAAAGTTATTCTACCACGTGCGGTTAATTCTATTGAGTCGTTGCGAAATGGTTTGGTTCCAAAAAAAGTGGAGGTGTTTATTTGGCGGGCGAGATTAGGACGTATACCGGTAAGATTCGAGTTATATAAACTGGGCATCGACTTGAATAGTGTGAGATGCTCGATTTGTGATGGTGACATTGAGACGGTGGAGCATATACTTTTTTCCTGTCAAGTGGCAAAAGACATTTGGGCTAAAGTTCTTAAATGGTGGGGGTATAATTCGGCTATATTCGGGTTTGAGGATATTTTTAATGGTACTTTCGGTGGTGTAGCACAGGATCATAAAAAGAATCAATGGCAAGCGGTTTGTTGGGTGGTTTGTTACATTCTATGGAAGAATCGAAATGCAAAGGTGTTCAAGAATAAGCTCGAGACGGTCCCATCTTTATTTAGCGAGGTTTAAGTTCTTTCATATGATTGGATTTCACGACGTTGCAAAGGTCATATTATGGATTGGCTACAATGGTTCTCACACCCTTAGTTTTAACTCCTTTTGTTAGTTGCAATCTTTGCAATTAGCTTAGGGCGATGTAATTTGTTTTCCTTATTTCTTTCGTGATGTATCGTGCTGTTAAGGGTGCCCAGTCAACCATGTACTATTCGTGATTGTTTAATATAAGTCTTTCTTGCTTTTCAAAAAAAAAAAAAGAATTAGACATATATGTATTTACACAGAATGTATTTTATGTTTTAGCCCAAATATTCAAAATGGGTCCCAAACTATCGATTAAGGATTTAAAAGAGTCAAAGAGATACTATGTTTCATGTTTAATGCATTTGTACAAACGAATTGACAAAGGGGATGGTAATATATATTTTACACTTGAGATTCCTTAACTATAATAAAACATTGAACACCCTATTTTGACGTCCTCTAAACTTCCAATTTCGAAAAGATGATGAAAAGAATTTTGTCTATGTTCATTTATGGTCTTTAAATTATTATCGAGTTTACAAATTAAAGATATATATTTATATAACTATTAGTAATACTTTATTAATAAATATTAATATGCTTATTTGTTTTATTAGGAATTAAAACAATGAGATACAATAAAAAAGCGATATATCAAAATATGTAAAGTAAATGTGTATGAAAATATGAAGATTCTATTAGTCAAAATTTACGGGTTTAGTCCCTCGCTAGTCGCTACACTAAATGAATAACAAGTTTTAAGTTTTAATTTACAACCTTTAACTAAAGTAGAACACCGATTATTATATATATTTATATATATGGATATATATCACAAGCGCATAACTAAAAAGATGACCATGATGATCCAACTAACTTAAACCTAATGACGATAGGTTGACAACTTTGGATCACCGTTGCTATTTGCTATCACACTGTTACTGTGCTCATAAGGTGAACTTCATAGCCCCACTTTTTAACTGTTTCTATTACTTATTTTGAACTTTTAGAGTGAGACACATGCTTGCTTTCAAACTGTATTACGCTTAGACACAAGTACTCGAAAACTTTATTTTGATTAGTTCAAACTGTGCTAACATGCTTTGATTCATGCTAAATCCCTGCCATGATATCGTTAGTTGCTGGAATTTTGGCAAGCTTAGTTATTGTGAGTAGCACTATTGAGAGTGACGTCTCTATCCGGATGACCGCTGGTCAATGGATACATAATAATGATTCAACGACATGAACGTGATGTGTTTAGGGTAACTTATGGTTAGTTTCGATATCATATACCTCAGCACTACTAACGAACTGATTAAACTTTATAACTAAATCTTGTGGTCTAAAAACTTGTTATGATTATTAAACCTATGTTGTTTACTCAACCATTTTTGGTTGACACTTTAAGCATGTTTTGTCTCAGGTGAAGATTGTTAAAGATTATTTGCTATTTGGACTTTGCTGCATTTGGAGTCCGCATTTTTACATTCATATTATTGCATTAAAACATTTAAATTACATTTACATCTTGAATTTACAATTGTAATGACTTATTACCTTCCGCTGTTTTAAATACAATAGTTTATATTAAAAACGTCTCATATAGATTCGTTCTCATTTATACATACTTGTGTTGTGATATTGTGAAGTCATATTTCCCCGACCCTATTTGGGGGTATGACAGAGTGGTATCAGAGCCCAGGCTTGTTATAGAGAACCAGGATTGCATTTTATGTGTGCCTTATATGTTAGTTTGGTGCCTTAGCAATCTATAGGACTATAACCTTTCCTGTTTTAGTTTCTAGTGCTTTTCCCCTTACATTTTATTCGTGCTTTTGCGTTATCCTTAGAATCTACCTAATCATCTATCTTTCTTTTCATTTAGGATGTCTCGCCTTAACCTGATCGTCATTTCTGACTCCGAGGGATCCGACTCCGAAAGATCTGTTCGCACACCGAATTATGGACCCGTTTCCCCGCCATTATCACCAACTCACCACTATTATATACCTGCTAGTCCATCACACTCCCCTCTTATGGAAGAATCCCACACTAATGATAAATATGATGGGGATGACGAGGAGGAAGAGTTTGTGGAAGAGATGATTGAAGAAGAAGAAGTTGAGGAGGAGCCTTCCGAGGAAGAACCCGAGGAAGAATCCAAGTCCGAGCCCTCTGTTCAAGGCAATGGCAACAATGGAGTATCGCGAAATCTCTCAACTATTGGTTCACATCAAAATTTCATGAACTACCAGCCCCCTACATACAAGAGCACTAAAAGACTTGGGCTTAGAAATATGGAAATGGTGAATGCTGATCTCATAAGCTACACCAACCGATTTCAAGAATTTGCTCTCATGACTACTCCCGAGTATCTAGGGGTCCAACGCTACATCAATGGATTGCCTGATGAAGTTCGAAGAGATGTTATCTTGGAGAACCCAATCACTATACAAGAAGCCGCTTGCATGGCAAGCTATTTCATCGACAAACATAAGGAGAAAGAAGGTGCAAAAAGGAAGAGAGAATGAATGGAGCAAGAAAATTCTAAAAGCAAATTCAACAAGCTTTATAAGGGAAAATTCAACAAGTTGTATAAGGGAAAACATCCTTATTGCAAAAGATGTGAGAGACATCATGAAGGATGGTGTAAGGCCAAGTGCACCAAGTGTAAGAAGGTGGGTCACATAGCCAAGAATTGTAGAGTCGTTATTCCTGTAACAAAAACTCCAACTACGAAGGCAAATGCAACCGTTCCTACTTGCTATAAATGTGGAGGGATAGGGCATTTCAAAAATAAGTGTTCGGATAAGAAGAAGAATGAAGAGGCACAATGAAGAGTTTTTTTTTTTTAGAAACCACTAGAGTCATTTAAATTTCTCATAGTGTTCTTTATGTTACCATTTAGTACTTTTATATTTTGGAAGATTTCGTTAAGTTCCTATAATACTCTGGTTATTTTCTTATAAATGAATGAATGATGTTATTTTCTTTTCTTTCATTTTCCATTGAATCATTCACCTCGAAAACGAACATTGACTAGATGACATAGTAGTAACCTTATGGAGGGATAAAAGTATGATTTAGTGTAATATAATGGCGCTTGATCAACGTAGTTATATTATGATAAGTCATGCAAAATCCTAATGGATCATGATGGAAATAAGATTTGATCAACCTTAGGACCATTGTGTACCGTTACCCACTCCTTATCACTATATTGTCAACTAAAAGTATCAACCCTAGATATCATATTATCCTTCACTTGTAAAATTATCCACGCCCGGTGCTGCACCTATTGCATAGGTACCATACCGCTTAGCTCCATCCGAAATGAAGGAATTACCCAATCAACTCCAAGAAGTTTTGGAGAAAGGTTTCATTCGTCCTAGCTTGCCTCCATGGGGAGCACCCGTTCTATTTGTTAAGAAGAAAGATGGCACGTTGAGGATGTGTAATAATTACTGAGAACTCAACAAGCTAACCATCAAGAATCGTTATCCACTCCCGCGTATTGATGACCTATTTGACCAACTGCAAGGGTCAAGTATCTATTCGAAGATTGATCTTAGGTCGAGTTATCATCAATTGAGAGTCAAGGAAACGGATGTTTCTAAGACTACTTTCCGAACTCGTTGAAGACACTATGAGTTTCTTGTCATGCCTTTTGGTTTAACCAATGCTCCTGCTGTATTTATGGATCTTATGAACCATTCATGCAAACCTTATCTTGATAAATTCGTGATAGTCTTCATTGATGACATCTTAATCTATTCCAAGAGCGAGAAACAACATGAGCAACATCTGCGATTGATTCTAGAGCTCTTAAAGAAGGAACAACTGTATGTCGAGTTTTTCCAAGTGTGACCTTTGGCTGCGAACCGTACAATTTCTTGGACATGTAGTTAATAGTGAAGGAATACATGTTGATCCTATAAAAATCACCGCTATTCAGAAATTTTCAAGAACTAGTCTTGGATGAAGTACATAAGACTAGATGTTCTATTCACCCAGGCCCTTTTGGCTGACATTTCGTACAATATCAGTTATCACTCAAGTAGATTCCCACTGTAATTAAGTGTAAACTTTGCTTTAACAAAACGTTAACCGAATGGTAATTTTTGGTCAACCCTTCTTGTTAATTAAAGTTCATACATTTCACATCTCGAATCTTAAAAAGTGTTCTGTTGATGACATACTTGTTATTCCCTTGAATGATCTTCGTAATGATGATAAATTGCACTTCACCGAAAAACCTATAGAAATTCTGGATCGTGAGGTTAAACAATTGAAACAAAGCTCTATTCCTGTTGTTAAGATCCGTTGAAATTCACGAAGAGGCCCCGAGTATACCTGGGAACGTGAAGACCGGATGAAGCGAAAATATCCTCATATTTTCTTAAACGTTGATGCGTCCGAGAAGTCTTACTGAAACTTCGGGACGAAGTTTAAATTAACGGTGAGATACTATAACAACCCTCATTTTTCCTTCATGAAATGACATAAATGCTCTTGGGTTCATCGTTTGTTTGTACATTATAACTAGAGTTGTTATCCGGATATAATAAATAAAGTAATTAATACTAAAACCCTAATATTATTTAAAACCCAAAACCTAACCCTACCTATTAACTACTAAACCCTAATCCCATTTCATATTGAATATTAAACCCTAACCCTAATACTAAATAAATAATATAAACAATGTGTCATAAATTAAAATGTGACAATATTTATGAGATTCAAACAAATAAGAATATATATATACTAAATGGAACCAACTAAAATTTATAAAGGTTAGGGACTAATATTTAAATAAAATGTAACCCTAATATTAGTAATATTAATAATAATAAAAAAATATAATATATATAAATAAACTAATGCCGTGTGTGTATATATATATATATATAAATATATATATATATATATATATATATATATATAGGGGCAGGATCAATGGGGAAGTAACCAATCGGGGGGAAGCAAAAAAATTTTTTCTTTTTCATTTTTTTTGAATTTTTTTTTCGGCATCAAGATCACACGAAAATATGAACATTTAGAAGAGACACCTCGTGATGAATGTTATTATTTAGGCGGAAAAACGATCGACAAAAATATCATTCAAGATAATATTGTTCGTGAAGAATATGAACGTTTTTTTTCATGTTTTGTGAAGTAAAATTTAGCCCGATTTAGAGTTTAGGGTTTAGGGTTTGGTGTTTTGGGTTTATTCCATAAACCCAAAACACCAAACCCTAAACCCTAAACCCTAAACTCTAAACCGTTCGTATTAAAAACTCAATCTAAATCCTAAATCTAAACCCTAAATCTAGACCCTAAACCCTAAATTTCTAAACCCTAATATCTAAACTCTATAAACCCTAATATCTAAACCCTAATATCTAAACCCCAATAGCTAAAACCTCAAAATACGCTCGAAAAACACGATAATTGTTATATATTACTTCTTCGAGCGTTTTTCTGCTAAAATAAAAACATTTATCAAAAAGTGTTTCTACTAAATGTTCATATTTTCATCTCATCTATAATGTTCGTGAACAAAGTTTTTTCAAAAAAAGAAAAAAAAAAAGTTTTTGCTTCCCCCCGCTTCCCCCCGAATGGTTACTTCCCTCTTGATCCTACCACTATATATATATATATATATAAATATATAAACATTGAAGAAAAGACTTAATCACACAGTACGTGACATCAAAACTTATATGTGATCTTATTTGCTTTCTTAAACCAATTATATTGATTTGAGAATAAGAATGCGAATAAAAGAAAAACTTAACAACTTGCTCTTTTGCTCGGTCAAATCCCATGAATCTATAATTACGAAATTAGAGGACGCGTTGTAAACCGACTTATATTATTGATACCAAAAATTTCTTACTCAGTATTAAAATTATACTTGTATTATATTATTATTATTCATAATAATAATAATTGGAATTAGTCAAGTAACATGTCTACCTGCATCCCATTACTTTCGGAGAATTTTAAGTATGTTGTTATCGTTTATACATACGGAACAACATTATATGTACTCTCACTTTACAACCCACAAATCCCACTCCCGTGATCATATTTACAGGGTTTTGATAGACACTCTAAAATTTACAAGAAGTAAAGAACAAACTAACACCATACGTAATTCATCCACCACATCATATAATGGAATGAAAAGTGAACATGAGGTCATTCCCAAAACATAATGGACGGTGTGGCGACCCGACCCAAATCGTCATTGACGGCGTCGCTAACTGAGGTCCCGAAACATGGTCGTAGTCCCTATATGAGACTCGTTTGACCAAAATTATGTCGCATTCTTTTGAAAAGTATCATGCTTGCAAAGTTTAGTTTACAAAATCGTTCGACAACAATTTTAAGTTTGCATAAGTATAAATTATAAATGAGGTAACTTGCGACATAATTAGTTTAAAATCGCGGTTGCTATAAATAGCGTAAGTATGTAAACAATATGTTTGAATCCAAAGGTGCTATCACTAGCGTATGTATGTATGTATGCTTGACCCCAAGCAAGAAATCAGAGTGTATGCATGCATGCTTGACTCCAAGCAAGTATGAGTGTAAGCGGAAGCATGTATCAAATAGCCAAGTATAAACTTGAGAAACATATAGAAAATTGTCAACGAAAAACGTTGGTGAAATCATAGGTGTTTTGGTAAACGTTGCATTTGAACCACAAGATTTAATATAATATGATTATCAAAATCATTTGCATTCCAAAGTTGTTATTTGTTTCGCGGGCACCCAATTATCAAACTTAACTGTTTTGCACCCTTTGCGTAGTGTTAGAACATACACTAGACCCGAAAATATATTTCATTCGCTAACGGTAGCGAACCGTCCGAATGAGGCTCGTCAAGCCCATGTGATCACATAATATAAGTTCACGTTTACACCCTGCAAGTGTAACTAATGATAATTGAATTGAGGATTTTCGTTCAAACACGTACGTGGAATGTTCGTTTTCGTACTTGTGTTCAATGTATAAAAGTATGATACGTATATGTTTCTCATCCCATAGTTTAAAGCATAAAAGTTGTTTGAAAGATGGGACTATGATCTCACCTCGAGTGCACGAGTATAAAAGTACTTCACAAAGTAAACGTGTGCATGATAGTTGCTTAGCCTTGACCTAAACAAGTAAGTTGTATTAATTAACCGGTTACGTCACAAGGTCGGGCGAAATGTGTTCAATTAGTCCTATGGCTCGTTACGACTCGATTAAATAGAGCATGTGAATCAATTTGTCAAGTTTCATGCAAGATACAAGTATAGAAACAAGTTAGGAAGATTGCACAATCATTTGGTTAAGTTTGACAAAAAGTCGAACTTCGGTCGGTCAAAGTCAACGAAAAGTCAACACGTTCGGGTCGGGTCCCGAACTATTTTTCTGAGGTTTTTAATCATATATGAGCATGTTAGAACAAGTTACAAGTGAATCGGAGGTGCGTAGCATAGCAAACATTATTCAAAAATTGACAAAGTTGGACAGACCACTTTGGCGCGCCGCGCGAGTATATGGCGCGCCGCGCTATTAACTGTGCAGAGAATTCTGGCAGTTTTCACACTCAAGCACGAATCCAACTTCAAATACCCATAAATCCTAAACCGTAAACATCCAAAACAAGTATCTTATATCGTTGGAAAGGTATTTTGACAAGGAATACAACTAACCACTTTTCATCAAGCAAAAACATAATTTACAATAGTCGAAATCTCGTCAAGTGGTCATTAAATGTTCAAAACCATCGTTTCAAGTTTACAAAACGCATTTTAAGATTCGGGGATGCAATTCACACATATGATATGCCGTTTTGAAGGTAATGAAACATACAATACAACTAATCACTAACTAATAACATTTCATGGCATTCAAAGCATCAAAATATCCTTTTAGAGTTCATCAAACCCTAATCAAGAATCACAAAACCAATAATCATGTTAATGATGTTTTCCAAATCAACCTACACATCAAATTGATGCTAAAGATGCTAGTAACACTTTTAAAACATAAACTTTAACAATTTAACAACATTAACTCATCCAAAATTAAGGATTAAGCACGCCCATTTCAAATGTTCAAACTAGTTACTCAAAACAACGAATCGAGCAAACAAAACATATATTCATGTTATACACGAGCCATAGACACTAACTAACACCATTTCAAGTCAAAAACACGAATTTAGAGAAATCTAGAGTTTTTAGAAACTTTACCCCAAGCTATGAAATTGGTACCAAATCGAAGAGGATGAAGAGAGGATGTAATTTGTTTTGATGTTTGCTTCTCCAATCGGATTTAGATGATGAATTTGTGAGTTGGGTGTTTATGGTTCAAAAATGGAAGAGAGAAAGGAGGTAGAAGGAGAAGAGGAAAAATGAATGGATGAGATGGGGAGGTGGTGACTAGTCACCAAACATTTGGCCAAATGCCAAGATTAGTCCCTCAAGTTTGTTGTCGGGTGCGGAAATTAACCAAACGAATATTTCAAAAATGCTCGAGTAAACGAGTGATGTTATAATTAAATAACGGGAAAATTAAGAATGTTGGTCAACGGAAACTACGAATTTAAATAACAAAAGGTATTATTTAAAAAAAAGATAGTGTTAAAAATAAATTTAACGGAAAAACGCGGGATGTTACATTACATACACCTTAAAAGAAATTTTGTCCCGAAATTTAGTTGGAAGTAGTAGTCGTTGTTTCTTCCTCGAGATCTTGTGTTGTCGATTCTACGAATAAGTGAAGGTACTCCCTCGGGTATTTCAACGAACTTTGACAGTCGCGATTTTACGTTGGTTTAAAATTTGGTTCCACGATTTATAGTTTCAACCGGTCCTCCTTGGAAGTGAGGTTTATCGTTGATAGTAAGTTCATCGAAGAGGATAACAAGTTCTTGTCTCGCAAGACACGCCTTTAAGTTTGATACACAGAATGTAGGATGAACGGAATTTGTTTGAGTCGGAAGTTCAAAGCGGTAAGCAACGGGCACAACACACCCCAAAATTTTAAAAGGACTAAAAATATCGCGGATTTAGCTTTCTACGTTTCCGAAACGGACTACACCTTTTCAAGGTGCGACTTTTAACGTTACGCGGTTTTCCACATGGAATTTGAAAAGTTTACGTCTAACAGTGGCATAGCTCCTTTGGCGACTACGGTCGTCTCGAGCCTTTCTGAGGTTAAAGAAGTTTCTTGGTTGTTCCATGAATTAGCTCGGGTTCGGTGGTTTGATTATCATTAACTTGGTTCTACAACAGGAGAATGACGTTTCCGGTCACATAAGATTTCAAAAGGTCTGACGTTAAGACTTGAATGATAACCATCGGCGTAAGAGAATTTAGTAAAGGCAATGACTTTTCTCAAGAAATTTTGAAGTCGATAACACGAATTCGTTTTATGATTTCCAAGGTTTGAATCGTATGTTTGTTTGGCCCTTCGAGATGCGTTGATGTGTTGTACTCATGTTTAAACGTGGTCCCGGGGCTTTTCGAAAAGCACTCCGAAATCTAGAAGTGAAACAAGAATCTCGATCTGAAATGAGGTACATTTCTGTAAGGTATGTTTGAACGGGTACATCAGGACTCGAAAACGTTAGTTAGAACAAATTTCTCAAGAAATTTGCGTCGCGAAAGATTTATCTGTTTCCAAAAACGTTTGTCGGAGCAAGTTCTCATCGGTTTCTGAAAACGTTCGTCGGGGCTATTCACCCTCGAGGCGATTACTAGTATAACGTGAAGAGTCTATCTCTCCATTGAAAATTTAGAATCAAAGATTTCCTTATATGGAAGTACGAGTGTAATACGAGAGAAGTTTCCACCTCGGTGTGAGCATAACAGGTATATTGTAGTTTGTTGATAAAACTGTGCGAGGACGAGATAGTATTCATGTATAACGTATGTTTGAAGTTGAAAGAATTCGTCATTCATTCGGAAGCATAAATATGGTTCGACAATATTCGAAGGTGTGTCCCCTGTATGGTTGTTGTCAGTACTTTAATAGTTTTCAGATGTCCAAACATGAATAGATGAAGTCATGTACATGGAACATGGTGGTGATTAGGTTGATCGAGTCTAACCACCATCACGTGTCATTAGAACTTTGGTATGTCTTACCGTAATATAACCACGTTGATCGAGTGTCGTTATATTACGCTAACTCATACCTCCATTCCTACATCACTCCATAGATTCAAGTTCGTGTCATCGTGAAGATCTAAAATGAACAAAATGTAACGACGTCTCAAACGTGACTCGTATTAAATCGAAAGAATTTCTGCAACTCTAAGGAAGCGTTCCCCGAGGGAAGTGTATAAATGATTGTTCACGTCAATGCGGTTCGAGTCAGACAATAATGTATTTAGGTATGAAAAGAGTAACGAGTCATGATAACGAGTAGCACGCAACCGTAGTGATAAAATGTTGATGACGATACTCACCTAGAGTAGTGATGGTAGTAACACCAAAAAGTAGATAGTAAGAAACACCAGTGGGAAACCGATAGTAAGTTGAAACGGTGGCAAATAACAATCTAGGAGACAGAGTTCCCGAACAAGTATGACTAATGAAGTCGTCGTCATCCATACGTGTATGAATATTGAATTTACGTGTGTTACCAGAAAGTGGCAGAATACGGATTCGTATGATGAAAGCTTGGTACCATCAAGAAGTTTGCCTAAGAATGATTCAATTATAATGCACAAGTAGTCAAGTAAGTGCTATC
Organism: Rutidosis leptorrhynchoides; assembly: GCF_046630445.1. Lineage (NCBI taxonomy): Eukaryota > Viridiplantae > Streptophyta > Magnoliopsida > Asterales > Asteraceae > Rutidosis > Rutidosis leptorrhynchoides. Next base: position 323,401,063 of record NC_092335.1, on the reverse strand, counting down.
TGTAGCAAATGTATGTCAGAATGCAATGGCTAACTATCCGGTTGTAGTCTAGATTCACTAATGCGTCCCAACGACTCTGTCAGACACACTAATGCGCATCCTAGTTCCCTACAACCAACGCTCTGATACCATCTGTGGCGACCCGACCCAAATCGTCATTGACGGCGTCGCTAACTGAGGTCCCGAAACGTGGTCGTAGTCCCTATATGAGACTCGTTTGACCAAAATTATGTCTTATTCTTTTGAAACGTATCATGCTTGCAAAGTTTAGTTTACAAAACCGTTCGACAACAATTTTAAGTTTGCAAAAGTATAAATTATAAATGAGGTAACTTGCGACATAATTAGTTTAAAATCACGGTTGCTATAAATAGCGTAAGTATGTAAACAATATATTTGAATCCAAATGTGCTATCACTAGCGTATGTATGTATGTATGCTTGACCCCAAGCAAGAAATCAGAGTGTATGCATGCATGCTTGACTCCAAGCAAGTATGAGTGTACGCGGAAGCATGTATCAAATAGCCAAGTATGAACCTGAGAAACATATAGAAAACTATCAACGAAAAACGTTGGTGAAATCATAGGTGTTTTGGTAAACGTTGCATTTGAACCACAAGATTTAATATAATATGATTATCAAAATCATTTGCATTCCAAAGTTGTTATTTGTTTCGCGGGCACCCAATTATCAAACTTAACTGTTTTGCACCCTTTGCGTAGTGTTAGAACATACACTAGACCCAAAAATATATTTCATCCGCTAACGATAGCGAACCGTCCGAATGAGGCTCGTCAAGCCCATGTGATCACATAATATAAGTTCACGTTTACACCCTGCAAGCGTAACTAATGATAATTGAATTGAGGATTTTCGTTCAAACACGTACGTGGAATGTTCGTGTTCGTACTTGTGTTCAATGTATAAAAGTATGATACGTATATGTTTCTCATCCCATAGTTTAAAGCATAAAAGTTGTTTGAAAGATGGGACTATGATCTCACCTCGAGTGCACGAGTATAAAAGTACTTCACAAAGTAAACGTGTGCATGATAGTTGCTTAGCCTTGACCTAAACAAGTAAGTTGTATTAATTAACCGGTTACGTCATAAGGTCGGGCGAAATGTGCTCAATTAGTCCTATGGCTCGTTACGACTCGATTAAATATAGCATGTGAATCAATTTGTCAAGTTTCATGCAAGATACAAGTATAGAAACAAGTTAGGAAGATTGCACAATCATTTGGTTAAGTTTGACAAAAAGTCGAACTTCGGTCGGTCAAAGTCAACGAAAAGTCAACACGTTTGGGTCGGGTCCCGAACTATTTTTCTGAGGTTTTTAATCATATATGAGCATGTTAGAACAAGTTACATGTGAATCGGAGGTGCGTAGCATAGCAAACATTATTCAAAAATCGACAAAGTTGGACAGACCACTTTGGCGCGCCGCGCGGGTATATGGCGCGCCGCGCTATTAACTGTGCAGAGAATTCTGGCAGTTTTCACACTCAAGCACGAATCCAACTTCAAATACCCATAAATCCTAAACCGTAAACATCCAAAACAAGTATCTTATATCGTTGGAAAGGTATTTTGACAAGGAATACAACTAACCACTTTTCATCAAGCAAAAACATAATTTACAATAGCCGAAATCTCGTCAAGTGGTCATTAAATGTTCAAAACCATCGTTTCAAGTTTACAAAACGCATTTTAAGATTCAGGAATGCAATTCACACATATGATATGCCGTTTTGAAGGTAATGAAACATACAATACAACTAATCACTAACTAATAACATTTCATGGCATTCAAAGCATCAAAATTTCCTTTTAGAGTTCATCAAACCCTAATCAAGAATTACAAAACCAATAATCATGTTAATGATGTTTTTCAAATCAACCTACACATCAAATTGATGCTAAAGATGCTAGTAACACTTTTAAAACATAAACTTTAACAATTTAACAACATTAACTCATCCAAAATTAAGGATTAAGCACTCCCATTTTAAATGTTCAAACTAGTTACTCAAAACAACGAATCGAGCAAACAAAACATATATTCATGTTATACACGAGCCATAGACACTAACTAACACCATTTCAAGTCAAAAACACGAATTTAGAGAAATCTAGAGTTTTTAGAAACTTTACCCCAAGCTATGAAATTGGTATCAAATCGAAGAGGATGAAGAGAGGATCACGAAAATGTAATTTGTTTTGATGTTTGCTTCTCCAATCGGATTTAGATGATGAATTTGTGAGTTGGGTGTTTATGGTTCAAAAATGGAAGAGAGAAAGGAGGTAGAAGGAGAAGAGGAAAAATGAATGGATGAGATGGGGAGGTGGTGACTAGTCACCAAACATTTGGCCAAATGCCAAGATTAGTCCCTCAAGTTTGTTGTCGGGTGCGGGAATTAACCAAACGAATATTTCAAAAACGCTCGAGTAAACGAGTGATGTTATAATTAAATAACGGGAAAATTAAGAACGTTGGTCAACGGAAACTACGAATTTAAATAACGAAAGGTATTATTTAAAAAAAAGATAGTGTTAAAAATAAATTTAACGGAAAAACGCGGGATGTTACAGACAGCAGGGAATCATGACTCAAGGAAGAAGTATTTGTGTTAATACGATCGTAACTCGATTTCTTTTCGAAGGTAACGCCTAATCTAAATCGTATGTTAACTTATTTCTAGTACGTGTTAATCATAACATATTCATATATATAATCTAAAATTATCAAAAGAACCGTTAAATTCATTGATCAACATCGAAAAGAAAGTTTCGAAAATTCATTATCACTTTGGTTAACAAATTGAAATTTAAGAACTTATACACACTAGGTTGTATTATAATAACTGGTTGAATCCTATGAAACAAACTTCAGCAAGAATCAAAAATTTATATAAAGATAGACCTATGCTCGTACATAACTCTAAAACATATGGTTTGCTAATATACTCATGCGTGCATATTGTTAAACAGATGGTTTGATATTTTATAAATTTACAATTACAGTCTCTAAGGTAAAATTACTCTTGCGACTTTGAATAAAAAAAAAAAAATCTTTTGATATGTACAATTTTAACCGTTTATGTATGTAAAGAATTAGACATATATGTATTTACACAGAATGTATTTTATGTTTTAGCCCAAATATTCAAAACGGGTCCCAAACTATCGATTAAGGATTTAAAAGACTCAAAGAGATACTATGTTTCATGTTTAATGCATTTGTACAAACGAATTGACAAAGGGGATGGTAATATATATTTTACACTTGAGATTCCTTAACTATAATAAAACATTGAACACCCTGTTTTCACGTCCTCTAAACTTCCAATTTCGAAAAGATGATGTAAAGAATTTTGTCTATGTTCATTTATGGTCTTTAAATTATTATCGAGTTTACAAATTAAAGATATATATTTATATATACTATTTGTAATACTTTATTAATAAATATTAATATGCTTATTTGTTTTATTAGGAATTAAAACAATGAGATACAATAAAAAAGCGATATATCAAAATATGTAAAGTAAATGTGTATGAAAATATGAAGATTCTATTAGTCAAAATTTACGGGTTTAGTCCCTCGCTAGTCGCTACACTAAATGAATAACAAGTTTTAAGTTTTAATTTACAACCTTTAACTAAACTAGAACACCGATTATTATATATATTTATATATATGGATATATATCACAAGCGCATAACTAAAAAGATGATGACCATGATGATCCAACTAACTTAAACCTAATGACGATAGGTTGACAACTTTGGATCACCGTTGCTATTTGTTATCACACTGTTACTGTGCTCATAAGGTGAACTTCATAGCCCCACTTTTTAACTGTTTCTATTACTTATTTTGAACTTTTGTGGTGAGACACATGCTTGCTTTCAAACTGTATTACGCTTAGACACAAGTACTCGAAAACTTTATTTTGATTAGTTCAAACTGTGCTAACATGCTTTGATTCATGCTAAATTCCTGCCATGATATCGTTAGTTGCTGGAATTTTGGCAAGCTTAGTTATTGTGAGTAGCGCTATTGAGAGTGACGTCTCTATCCGGATGACCGCTGGTCAATGGATACATAATAATGATTCAACGACACGAACGTGATGTGTTTAGGGTAACTTATGATTAGTTTCGATACCATTTACCTCAGCACTACAAACGAACTGATTAAACTTTATAACTAAATCTTGTGGTCTAAAAACTTGTTATGATTATTAAACATATGTTGTTCACTCAACCATTTTTGGTTTACACTTTAAGCATGTTTTGTCTCAGGTGAAGATTGCTAAAGATTATTTGCTATTTGGACTTTGCTGCGTTTGGAGTCCGCATTTTTACATTCATATTATTGCATTAAAACATTTAAGTTACATTTACATCTTGAATTTACAATTGTAATGACTTATTACCTTCCGCTGTTTTAAATACAATAGTTTATATTAAAAATGTCTCATATAGAGTCGTTCTCATTTATACATACTTGTATTGTGATATTGTGAAGTCATATTTTCCCGACCCTATTTGGAGGTATGACATAAGAGATGTAGAAGAATGATATTGCGCATTTCATCTATTATTCTTCTCGCAATATCGGTCATATTTTGGTCCGTTTGGATACAAATTGGAGTATTTTGGTTGTTATTATGAAGATTCAAGTTTGAGAACCGAGAAGAGTTGTTTTGCATTATTTGAAGGTTTTTGAGGTACAATTTATATCGCGTTATCATAAGTACCTATTTTGATTAAGTTGACAAATTGGTTCGAGTTTTGGTGGATTTCGTTTTAAAAGTTGAAGACAGAATCTGAATACACAGCAAGCCGCGGCGCGCCAGTTTAAGGCCGCGGTGCGGGACTTAGTTATTTTTGAGGACAGAAGGTTTGCAAAGGATTGGCTCCAGCTACAGTAATGAGCCGCAGCGCGGGTAATTATAGTCGCGACGCGGTTCGAAGGCAAAAACCGAGACAGAAATTTTGACAAATCTGGATTCGAAATTGCACAGGAGGTGCGGCGCGCCTAGTTGGGCCCGCGCCGCAGCTACGTGTCGGTCAGCTTATTTTTGGAAGCCTATAAAAGGTACGAATTTTTACCCTAATATCTTATCTTTCATTCAGCCGAATTTGAGAGCACAGGAGATGAAATTTGGTGACTTTTGGGGATTTTCAAGGTCATTCAAACACTTTAGTCATTCCGCTAACAAGGATCAATCCGATCATCAATCAAGATTCATCGCATTAGGTTGATTTCTTGTTTAACAACAATGAATTCTTTTATGATTTTATCTTTGATTTAAATTGTTGCCATGATTTTTGGCTAGTCTTTTAATTTGTCTAGACTAATAAACCTATGTGTTGGATGTGATTTTCATTAATTGTTGAATTCTAAGTATTTTGATTTGAAGTTTGAATACATGTATGTATCTAATGAAACTTGTTCTTTTCGATTCAATTGATTATATGTTTGTTTGATAGGACGAGAGATCATTAATTTAATATATATATTTTTAATTGGTTTGTCTTAATTTGTTGTTTGCTTATTCGGAGACGATAGTAAATTGAATTCAAAAGGCTAAACGATTTAGGTGTAAATCACTCAAAACGAGAGTTGATGTGATTATTGATTATTACGAGAGTAGAGTCATAATTTGAACCTGATTATCAGTTGAGTCAACTTAATCACACCTAGGAGGTCTTAAGTAACAGGGAATTCCGTGCTGTGTAATCTTAGTTGTTGTGTCTACAATGGGAAATTTCAGGTGGGCCGATTAGGTAATTCACATGCTTTAAATTCACAATTTTAGCTTAATTCAATTGCATCCAGCACTAGGTGTAAAAGGTCTAGACGAACATTCGTTCTTTTATTTGATTCACAACTTATCTTGTCTATTTGCTTTAAAGCTTTAAAACACAAAAATACCAAAAATATTGTTTTTCTTGTTATTAGTTAAAGATACCCTTGATTTGGCTAATCGTCAAATAGCCACAAACCAAACTATCTCGTACTTTCAATTTCCTTAGATTAACTTTAGTTTATTTTCATTAGTTACAATCTTAATTCACACATGTAAACTGTCCTTAAAACGATCTTGGATTTACCAACTTTATACTATTGCACGATCGGGTACACTGCCCGTTAGTGTATAATAATCTTTTGAACCGGTATTTCTCAACATATTTTATATACGCGATTTTACACATCAAAGAATAAAGATGAATAGGTGAAAGGGACGGTTCAAAAAAGTGAAAAGAAATGATGTACTCTCTCAGTCCCAATGTAATAGTTCCCTGACAAAAAAAACACATATTTTAAGAAAAAATGACTGACACATGTATCTTTTTGTCTACTTTCCAGTTTTATCTCTTACTTTTTACTTACATTTTTGTTTTACTTAAATAAAGTAAGGGTATAAAGTTACTTTAACCAATTATTCTTATTTATTTATGAAAATAGACTATTAATTTAGGACAGACAAAAAAGGAAACCATGACTATTTAATTGGGACGGATGAAGTATCATTTACTAGATATATTCATTTAACGATGTTTTATGTATTCTTTTTGGAAGGTGATCCTCACACACCACTTTTTGATTCATGTACACCTAATTACGTATTTTATCCTTAATTATACTTATAATAATAATAATAATAATAATATAAGTTCAACTCCCTAGATTAATCTAGGGGCATAACTGTGAATTTATGAGGAAGAAATGTACATGAATTAAAAAGTGGTGTGTGAGAATCACTTCTCTCTCTTTTTTTTTTAATCCGAACTTTTTAGTAAACCTTTTTTTTCCCCCCCAATAAAATAGACTTTTGCATCCGTCACTAGTTTGAAGATGATTTCGAAATTTTTTGTGTAGATAATAGAGAGATGGAGTTGTTTAGAGGGCTCGTATCGGTCCGCCCTTGGGTACCGTGGTTGGTTCCGCCGATAAGGGCGCAGATACTAGCATCAACCGTGATCCCCGCCCTCCAACGACCGCCCTCCAATTTGCTATGTATTGACATTCAAGATCACAGGCTAAAGCAATTTAACGGCTACTTCTATATTTATTGTTTATTTAATTTTCTTTTTATTTCTAATTCATATATATATATATATATATATATATATATATATATATATATATATATATATATATATATATATATATATACTCCACAACAAATACACACTCCACATTAATATTACGCTCTATTTTCAACAATATCCAAAAAATGAATAATATTGATTACGATTTAGAAGGCCTCGCACAAGTAACAAGTGCGTACGATCCGCAACAACAACTCGAAATTCTTGATTTTTTAGATGCCAAAGAAGAGGAAGAAAATCAAGAACCTATTCCGAAAAATCCAAGAAGATATTTTCATAGAGATCGAGCTGGAAGGGCTACACTCTTGTGGAATGATTACTTTTTCGACACACCAACCTTCCCCGAAGATAAATTTCGAATAAGGTTTCGAATGAGCAGTCGATTGTTTAACCGTATATCTGCAGGTATACTCAGTTATTATCAATAAGAGAAAGGTTCGATACGCATTTGCGAATGGACAAAGAACTACGTGATTATACCATTCATCGTTTCCTCCGAGACAACCTTATCTAACACATTTGGAGTTTACCATCAAATGCATGTATTAGACATAACCCACAAGCAGGACCTTCGGCAATTCCCGAGCATGTCAATGACAATGATGAAGCAGGACCTTCGGGAACTAATAACCAAGACGAAGAGGAGTACGAAGAGGAGGACGAAGAGGAAGACGAAGACGATGAGTAGTTTGATTTTGTAATGTTTTTTTTAGGACTTTTGTAATCTCTTTATTTTATTTTATTTTAGGACTTTGTAATGTTTTTTTTATTTTTGGAATTTGTGATGTTTTTTATTTTTATTTTTAGGAATTTGTAATATTTTTTTTATTAATAAAATTTTAATTTTTAGGATTTTAAATGTTATATATAAGTTAATAAAATAAAAGTTTTATATAAAAAAATAGAGGTGAGAATAAGTGATGTGTACGTCATGGATGTTAGCAGTTAGTGGTTGGTTAGTGATGAGAAGAAGGTGCTGATATGACGCTGATGTGGTAGTCAGTGATCCTATGACGGACCGTCATGATTAAGAGTGGTCTTAGAGGAACGTAGTAATTTATAAGAGTATTTAAGAATGTGCACTACTTGAAAAAGTAATTAATATATTCATATTTTTGCATCTACTTTTATAAAATTGCGAAGGTCGTATATATGAAATACTCCATATGAATTGTGCATTGAAACATGAATGGAGTTTTTAGAGAATTCCAAACAAGACGACTGATGATCTGATAAAAATTAAATTGAGAATATAAAGGATAGAAACAAATAGATCTTTAAATTGAGAGTTTTAACGCTAAGCGGAACGCTATCGAATAATATTAACTTATGACATATATGGAGTTGTAATCCCTTGAATCCAATAATTTGCTTAAATTCAACGGACCAATAAGAGCGCGACATGTGGCGCGACAATCACATGTGATTTCAAAAAAAAAAAAAAATTCAATTTTTTTTTAATTTAAAAAAAAAAATTGGAAATTTTTTTAAATTTTTAAATTTTTTTAAAAAAAAAATTTTAATTTTTTTTAAATTTAGCATGTCAAATCGAATCATATGTAATTGTAAAACATAATCACATATGATTGTAAAACACAATCACATGTGATTCTGCATGTCAAATCCAATCACATGAGATTGAAAAAAAATTCAAATTTAAAAAAAAAAAAAAAAGTATACCGGAAAGAAACTTTAATTCGGTGATTTAATCAAGTTTGTTAGCGTTTCGTGATCATATCTTCAAAATTTCATACTTTAATTCGGTGATTTGATCAAATTTTAATCAAAAACTTGGTGTTTAAATGTTTTAGCACAAACTTACCTGAAATTCGTCATTGCCAACCATAACATACTTCCTCAAATTTTATTAATTTTTTTATTATTAGATTTCGATAAAATATTCATTTTTATAAATAATACTAATATTAAAATAAAAACACACTTAAATTAATAAAATAAAAGCGATTACAGTTTATTAAAAGTTCTAAAAAACTAAAAATTACAAATTATTAAAAGTCCTAAAAAATTAAAAATTACAATAAATAAAAAGTCATAATACAATTACTACTTTATTTTAAAATCATAAAACTTAAAACGTACTCTTTATTTCCAACGAGAATCTAGATGAGATGGATCACCTTTATATGGGTCAAATGATACATCATCATCATCATCAAATTCCAAATACAGAGAAATTCGATTTAAACGGAAGAGGAGAGTTTCTTTGAATGGAAGAGGAGAGTTTCCAAATACGAAAGTATAGAGCGGACAATTTCGGAACAAAGTCGTCGTCATAATATAACACGTCTGTATGTTCAAACGGTACATTTTTCTTCAAAAAATCAAGCAACTCGTCTAAACAAACGTCTCGAATGTCGATGTCTTCGAACGAAATTTTTGAACCACGTTCGTAATCGTACAATTTGGATTCGCAGTCGAATTCACTGCCATAATAAACATCGAACGAGGCGATCATCGGGGGAATTGTCACCATTTTTTAAGATGTGTGTGTGAAGTGCGTGTTTTTTATTTTGAAGTGTTTTGTTTATATATATATATATATATATATATATATATATATATATATATATATATATATATATATATATATATATATATATATATATAGTAGAAGGATCAAATGAAAACTTTTTTGTGTGAAAACCCTGAGAACTCAAAAATACACTGAAATTCGAGTAAAAAAGAGAAATTCGAGTAAAAAAAGAGAAATTCGAGCAAAAATGGGACACGGGCGAACAAAAAAAGAGCAATTCGAGCAAAAAATGGGACAAGGGCGAACAAAAAACGAGCAATTCGAACAAAAAAGTGATATTCGAACAAAAAAAAAGGCAGGCGAACAAATTTGTGTTCTACATTTTTGATAGTCGAACAAAAAAATGTAGAACACACAGGTAGTCGAACAAAAATGTTGATATTCGAACAAAAATGTGTTCTACATTTTGAAATTCGAACAAATTTTTTTTTTTGCTCGACTATGAATTTTTTGTTCGTCCGTATTTTTTATTTTTGCTCGAAATTCTTTTTTTTTTTGCTCGTATATGTACATTTTTTTTCTCGAATTTCAGTGTTTTTGGAATTCCTAGAGTTCTCACTGGATCCTCTCCATATATATATATATTGTATTGTATTGTATTGTATTGTATTGTATTGTATTGTATTGTATTGTATTGTATTGTATTGTATTGTATTGTATTGTATTGTATTGTATTTGTTAATACCATATTATATTGTATTTGTTATTTTGCTTTGAATTTGATTATCCAAACAATCATTGAAGTCGTAATGTGTTTGATGCAAGAAGGAAAACGCATGTGTTGTGCCATTGTAAGTCGTTTAAGGTGGGTTGATGTATTATTGGTATGTGTTACTTCATCGTCAAACTTGGTAAAGCACATTTCTTCATCATTAATTGTTAAATACCAATAAGCTTGTTGTTACAGTTTATACAGGCATTCCTCTTTTTTATTGTTTTCTTAAACTGTTCACGGACAAAATGTTTGGGAAGTTGCTGTAGATTAATCATTCAACAAAATAGCGTTGATCAATATGTTAACTTTGAAGTCGAAGTACTATAAACAAATGTATTAAGTGATAATTGTATTAAGTTTAGAGAAATACTAATTGTTCTTTTTCTGTGTGAACGATATGAACAATTAAACATGATAGATGGGTGAAAGTTTAGACAATATTGTCAAATTAATTGGGATTGGGTAAATTGGGTCATGTTTTTATCTAATATGGGTTGATTGGAGAAGTTTTAATCTTAAATTAGTTTAATGGGTTAATTGAAACATACGTTTTAAAAAACAAGAATCAAATAGGTCAAAAGATACCCCAATTTGTACTTTAACTTTCAGCTTCATCAACATATCTCGCTCTCTAAATACTAAACCCTAAACCTTAAACAAACTAAACCCTAAACCCTAAATGTTAATCAATAAACCCTAAAACCTAAACCTTAAATCATAAATTCTAAATGTAAACCCTAAACCTTAACATGTAAACAAACAACCCTATACACTAAATCATAAACCCTTTACACTAAACTGTAAACCCCAAACCCTATATCTAAACCCTAAACTCTAAAACCTAAACCAACCCTAAACCCTAAACCACCAACGTTATATCCTACACACTAGACCCTAAACCCTAAATTCCAAACCCTAAACCATATACCCTAAACCATAAACTTTAAATTCTAAAATCTAAACCCTAAACCATAAATCCTAAACTATAAACCCTAAACCATATACCCTAAACCCTATACATTAAAACCATAAACCCTAAACCTAAACCCTAAATCCTATACACTAAACCCTAAACACTATATATATACTCTAAACCATAAATTGTAAAAACAAAACTGTAAACCCGAAACCCTATATCCCAAACCTTAAATCATAAATTCTTAAATCTAAACCTTAAACCTTAAAGTCTAAACCATAAACCCTAAATCCTATACACTAAACTCTAAAACCTAAACCCAATATCTAAACCCTAAACTATAAACCCTAAACCTTAAATCAACCCTAAACCCTAAACCATCAACCCTTAAACTTACACACTAAACCCTAAACTCTAAACCTTAAACCCCAATCCCTTTTAGAAAAAGGTAGTTTAACTAACGAAATAAAAATTGAACCAGATACATTCTTATCTAAACTTTAAACCTTAAATCATAAACCATATTCTTTAAACCCTATACATTAAACCACAACCCTAAACCTAAAATCTAAATCCTATACACTAAACCCTAAACCCTAAACACTATATTTATACTCTAAACCATAAATTGTATAAACAAGATCCTAAGCCCTAAACCCTATATCCTAAACCTTAAACTATAAATTCTAAAATCTAAACCTTAAACCTTAAAGTCTAAACCATAAACCCTAAACACTAAACCCTAAACCGTATACACTAAACTATAAACTCTAAACTCTATATCTAAACCTTAAACCCTATAAACCCTAAACATAACCCCTAAATCCTATACACTAAACCTTAAACCATAAACACTATATTTATACTCTAAACCATAGATTGTATAAACAAAACCCTAAGCCCTAAACCCTAAACCCTATATCCTAAACCTTAAACCATAAATTCTAAAATCTAACCTTAAACCTTAAGTCTAAACCATAAACCCTAAACCCTAAATTTTAAACCCTAAAATATAAACCATAAACCCTAAATCTAAACCCAAAACCGTACACCTAAACTCTAAACCCTAAAATCTAAACCCTAAACCGGCCCTAAATTTAAAACCTAAACCCTAAATCTAAACCCTAAACCTAAACCCTAAACCTAAACTCTAAACCTTAAAATCTAAACCCTAACCTAAACCCTAAATCTAAACCCAAAACCCTAAACCTAAACTCTAAACCCTAATATCTAAACCCTAACCTAAACCCTAAACCCTAAATCTAAACCCAAAACCCTAAACCTAAACTCTAAACCCTAAAATCTAATCCTTAAACCCTAAATCTAAACCCTAAACCCTAAACGCTAAATCTAAACCCCAAACCTAAACTCTAAACCCTACACCCTAAATCTAAACCCTAAACCCTGAACCCTAACCTAAACACTAAAAACTCTAAACCCTAACCCTAAAATATAAACCCTAAACCTAAACCTAAACCTCAAACCCTACATATTGTAATACATTACTTTCAATGATAACACAAATAAATAATATAACATTTCAAATGTTTAAAAATATAAAAAAAAACTATCCATATTGATACATATAATAAGTATCTTATCATATTATATTACCCACTTGACTAATTATAAAATCCGCCCATATTGACACCTATAATGAGAATTTTAACCTAATCCTTGAATGAGTGTAAAATCTCCGGAACCAAATTAATACCTACATGTAAAAGCATGTCTATTTATATTTTACAGTATGCTGTTATCAAAGTAAAGGTTACACATACGTAGTTCACGGTAATAATGGCCCGTTCGAACATGATCTCGTTTGTACCTAAACCATTTGACCGACCAAATTGCCAAGTACGGTTTCAAGGTGTCACAACTACAACAACCAAAAAAATACTATACTTTTGTGAGATAACTGTATCAAAAAGAGTTTAACATTACCTCAGGAAATGTAATTGTCAAAAAATTATCTCGGAACAAACATAGAAAGTTGTGTTCCGATCAACGACACAACATGCATAAGAAGCATATTCCTTGATGAATGTTGTACACATTATGTCACTTGAATAGGTCAGAAAGTAATGTAAATGCGTAGTGTTATAACAATTGTTGTTAATAAGAAAGTTTGGAATATATTTTTTAGCTCGTAGTTCACAAGTTTGGTACCCGTTAACCGGTGGAGTGTACCGGTTGCTTTTTGAAAATTAGCAACTAAACAAACCTTGAAATGGAGTTAGAAACGGTAAATAGGATCTGCAAATTCGAACTCTAAGCAAGACGAACAATACCCGATTCAACCTGCAACATGATAACACTACACATATCACAAATATAAAAGAATAACTACACCCTAAATCTACATAAACTCTAGAGAAGAAACTGAAAACGTGAAAATGGTTACTTCAATACATACACTTGAAAGAAACTTGACTTGATGGTCAATTAAAAACCAAACCAACGCCACCTATAAACTTACTCATAACCCACCACAACATTAAGTGAAAAAAAATGAAGCTCATGTAGTCATATTGGAAAGTCAATGCAAGCCCTTACGGACTAACACGCAAACCGATTTCGAAAGTAAATGTAATATTACATTCAATCTATTAACACTTACAAAATGAAGAGCATGTTATGTTAAAAATGTTAAAAGGTGGATCAGTTAAAATGACAAAACATTTCAATCATAAAAGGTGTAATATTACATTCAATCTATCAAAACTTACGAAACTAAAATGACGTAAGTTAAAATGTTAAAAGGTGCTTCTAGAAGGCCAACCACTACATAGAGAGATCCATGAGCGATCATAATATATTGATTGATTATATATAAAGATACCTCGAATTGCACAAGTAGCATGAGCATTATCCATGGCTCACTTTTTGAATTCAGAATAAGCCTAATCATGCCACTTCCAGTAACTTTTCGACAAATGGGTGCACGTTATGTTTATGAGTATAAACAAAAATATTTCTTTTTTTACAAAAGCTGCTGTTGAGCAGTAATATAGAGTAAACGTTTTTGGAGTAACCAACAAAAATGCACCCATTTTGCCAATTTATTTATAGCATCATAAGATGTGGTTTATATGTTGAGTGCCACGAATATATATTACAATAAAAGTATGAGTTAGGACTAAATATAATATAAAGTTGTTGATATATTAAGACAATCTTCAACCATTATAACATAAATGAACAACATAACATTTCAAAAGTTTAAATGTCTATAGATATAAATAAAAACATATCTAAATTCTAAAGTAGTATTAATCAACGGTTCATATCTGCTAATAGGTTAGAAATATAAAGTTGCGGGTGTTGATAAGGTAACTTTTTGATGTTATTCTAAAATCTTCGGTTTATTTTTCCACAAATTCGTTAATGTCATTAACCTTTTGATGTGGTCATGACCCTGCTAGTTAAAAACCCGCAAATTTTGCGGGATTATTTAAAAATATGTTGCATTGGAGCAATAGATATAATAGAACCATATGTATCGTTATTTAAGTACATGGTAGGTAATAAACTTTAGAGACGTATAAGAGATGCACAATTTTTCAGGCATGTTTTTTTTAATCGTTTTGATTAATCTGTCATTGATTGTTTCTATCTCCATTGATCTGATTACAAGAAGTTGCACATTTGTTAGCACTAATCAGGTTGAAAAGTTTTGCTTTGCAAATCATTTTTAGCCACGATTATTAAAATCCAAATGGGTGACATTAAGATTAATCAAAAGTGATATACACTTACCTTCTTGACACTTTGTCAAATAGCTACAAGTATAATCATAATTATGATATGAAGGTAAGCCACATAGCAATTTCAACCACTTTACTTTTAACAGGTAAAATTAATTGAGTATTGTTCTCTAACGAGTATGTGGAGATGAGCGTTGTGGCGGATACATCCTCATACATGCAAATGGGTTTGTGGTACATGCCGAAGTATAATGCACTTAATTGCAGTGTTGACAATACTATTACAAACATATTATTAGAATCATACTATTACAAAAGGTAGTAACGGATTTAGGGAGTAGCAATTGTAACATCAGCCTCAACACCAACTTCAATGGTGATGGAATCACACGCTTATGCATCCGAAGCTCTGACTTATCACATCCGTTAGTTCCTGCAGTCCAGAAACTATATCAAACATCAATGTAGAATTAAAAGTCACATTGTTGTTTTAAAAGATGTATCAACCTAAACATAGTTGGAGGTTAATAGCTCTTTTCTTTAAGACATGACGCCGTAGACTCCCAAAAAAAGAAGAAAAAAAACTACAATATGAACAACTCTGCCATTTGGTTAGCATAATAACTGCCCCTGAGTTTAACTAACAACAATAACAAAGATTGTAATCTCATGTGCCATTTTTTTAGGTGCTAGACTTGAGAAAAACATATAATTAGTTTTAATGGACTAAATACCCTGGCTTTTACACTTATATCTAATACTAATACTGTATAATATATTAGTCACAATACATAAACAATAATCAATGCAAATTGAAATGAATACCTTTCTCAAGATTGTTAACATTCTTAGAAGAGAGTGTAAATCTAATCTTTTGAACCTGCGCTTGAGAAACTTCAAGTCTTATAATTGATTTCCTCATGTTCACGTAAGCAATAGCCATCTTTACACCTTTCCTAATAGCAAATAATATAGTATGACCACAAACAAACAATTAACACAAATTATGCAGCGTCGCTTAATCTTCAACAACTAATTAACAATAACAACTTCCAACTAACAATAACTCAACTTGTATCCAACAATTAGTAGTAATTTATATCAACAAAATCACATGAATTCGATACTGATTTACATAAACATACATGTTTGATCAAAGTAACAGCAGTCGTTCCACTGTAGAAAACAACAGATTGAAGGATTATCCTTCAATTCCTTATCAATCAGCTTAAAAAATTTCAATATCGACATCTTAGGTGGTAAATACTTCTTCTGAATTGTCTCATTCTTCTAATAACTCCTCTTTGGGTAAATTTTCATACACATTATCCATCCATTGAGTTGACAATATAACAGGAAGCAAATCACGAAGTTTCCTACCAACAATATGACCATAAAAACCATCCTTAACAAATACTCCACAAAAACAGTGCATCACTTTTTGAATCGAACTTTTGACAAAACAAAATCCCACGTTTCCAACTTTTTTTTAACAATCACCTTCTAATTCAACATACACGTACACTAATAATCATTAAAAACACATTATAAAAAAAATGTAATATGCTCTATTACTTAACGACAAAGCACGTTTGTGGTTTAAAACAACAAAGATGGGCGGTCTTGATTATAAAAAAAAAAAAAAATTGAACAAATAATCATCCAGTAAAGGATTGAAACACCTGTAATGCAATAAAACAAAACCACCCCTTAATGTGGGACGACCTTTTATATAACACGAATCATAACCTCATAATGTACAATAAGAAGAAAATGTAATGAAACATGGATTTCAGGTATCAAGTGCATCCAAATTCATATTTAGACTTATTCCACACTTGCAAGAACATAAAATGGAAAACAACCTAACTTTTTAGCTCCAATTACCTAACACCAACCGAACCTACAGCTGATACAAAAAGAACAAATTTCGCTCATCTAACATCTCTAATAATTAATATATACATATGAATGAGCATACAAATCCTATCAAAACAACCTTATCACCATATCTTCCAAACTGTTTTTCCAATTCCATTTTGGTATTCTGGTACAAAAAATCATGTTTTAAGTTTAAATGCTATATTATATATTCATTAATATTGATATTAATATAACAATCACCAGTACCAAAAAAATAAACATGTAAGCAAATACATTTACTTAAATCTAATTATTATTTTTTGGCAGTCATTGGCTCTGTTTAATTTTAATAGTTATAAATCATCAGTTTAAATATTCTAACACTTAAAAACAATTGTATTCTTGTTTCAACTGCACATTAAGCAAAATCCTAGCAAACAAATGTAATCAGAAATTTTACCTGTTGGTTGAGATGGGACATCTTTTGTTGGGGTCGATTCTCCTAATTGGATTTGGGGGAGAAGTGTTGTTAACGTCTCTGTCCCTATATTACATAGGTTGTTGAATGCCATAGTCTTAGCAATTTATAAACCAACACAAATATGAAAAAAAAAAAAACCTTACTACAACTAACGATGAAGAACACAACCACCTCATAATAGACAGAAGTATGAACAACAAATGTATAGACACACTTACCATTAGCATCACCCGACTATAAAATTCATAATGCTAATGGAAAAGAGCATGCACAAATCATTAACACAACACTTTCAAAAGTGTAAAAATTCAAACCTATGAGCAAATATAATGACAATAGACAATACACTAAAGAAAGCATAAAAAAATACTGATGTATACCTTCAGGTTGCACACGAACAGGAAGCCCACCCGACATTAGTCGTTAACCTAAATCCAACTGTTATTAGTTCACTTAGCCAAAAACCGGGTCAGATCTCTAACAATCAAATCGGGTCAAACTAATACATTAGCTTAAAAATAACAAGTCATTTCAACTCGTGAATTAGAATTAGACATACACAACCAATTTCAACTCGTGAAAAATTTGTCCGTTTTAACTCTTTTTTTCAATGTGTGACCCGTCCAATTTGCCACATTCAACAAAGTAGAAGCAACCCTATCAGACGATCTACACACCAATTGTTAATAATAAAAATGAAAAACTCACCAGCCATAGTAGAAGCAGCAATATAAGAAGATCCGGAAAGAGATAAATGTGTTGCAGCTGTGCCTTTCTACAATTAGAAGTGATATAAGCATGTTATTAACAAACTGTTTGCTAAGAAAACTATTAACAGAAACACCCTAATATCAAATTCATCAGATATTAAGGTACTATTTCTGTAGGATCAATAAACTATACAAATTTTAGGTCGTTATCACTGCAACTTCATTAATGGAGCTTAATTTTTATAAGTATAATTTAAATTAGTTCATTAATCATTAATCATTATCATTAAACAAGTAAGAAGAAAGACTATATTCTTATTTTTCTTATGTAACAAATCATGCAATATAAACATAAGCACTACACTACCATACATCTAAATCAAGCTAATTCGTTAACAATTTAATAAAAAAAATATTTTTTAACAGCATGAAGATAAGCATTACACGATTAAACGTTCATATCAAACTGAGTAACACAAATATTAGTAAATCAAGGACCAACCCATCATGCATTAATCAATCAATCCCTCAAAAATACATTAAAAGCATCAAAATTTGCAAGAACCAAGAAAACCCCAAATGAGTACCTGAAACCAAATATCTGAAATTGAAACTAAAGTATCGATTTAGGGTTCCTGTAATTAGTACCCGGGTAAGCAGTAAAAGTGGACGTTATGAACGAAACGAATGACAACGAAACGAATGACAAAGTAAAAGTATGAAAATCATCTGAGCAAAACTTTAATGGTAACAAAAATCACGATGAATAAATGTAAACTATGATTTCAAATAATTTAGTATCTAACGATTTAAGTATTACACAGAACCCTAAATCAATCAACCAAAAAGTTACAAATATATACATCAACAAAAATTTAGAATCAAAATTACCTCCTACAGAGAACCCTAAATTAATTAACGGAACGCACGTACGTTTTGATTCACGATAATGAAATCTTCAGAGAAAAGGACGGCTTCATGGTATCCCTCATATTCTTCGCACCTCAAGAAGAACTGTGAAATCAACGAACAGAAAATTGAACATTTGGATTTGGGGCGCTAGATTTAGGGTTTCTCTTAAACGATTTAACGATTTTCTAACATGAATGGTAGTTGATGAATTTGGTAAATGCAGATAATTTAGGAGAGAAAGTTAGGGTTTGGTTTTTCATGAATGTCGTGAATGAATATTATTTCATAACCCATTCTTACCAAAAAAAACATTCATGTAGCATATTATTATTATAATATTAAAATCTAACTAATAACAAACATAGGAGTGATACCGACCCGACTTTTTCGACTTTTAATTATGTTTATTTCTTTCACAAAACTGCGTACTTGTGCGTATTGAGATAGATTATATTCTGAGATCATTAGTTATGTTAATTACATTCGTTAATGACTTACAAAGTGTTTTTAGGTACTTAGTTACTTAACGTGATCCTTGATTGCATTTACGACCGTTAGTGTCACTTATTGATTAAAGCGAGCTACGAACTTGATACACGTTAAACTTTTGCCATAATTGAGATATTATGGCTACGTAAAAGTAATTGTTACTTATTAATGGTAATTACTTAGTTTTATGGTTACTTAATTACACTTAACGGTTTACTAAGGCAAACTAATTACCTTATTGGACTTAACCCCTTAATGGACTTCCATGGCCCAACCCACCCAACTTAATGTGCTAGTTAGTGGACTAATTAACCCATGTGATTAAAATTTAGTTCATGAAAGCATAAGACAAGTATTATGCATGCTTATGTACCAAGGCTTGCATGATGTCTCAAACCACCCAACATGTCACCATCACCATGTACTAACACCATGCACCACACCACATAAAGCCAAGATGGTCCCCCCACCCTTGCCCCCATGACCGTCGGCCACCACCCCCATCCCCACCAATTTTTATTTTTTTCCTTTTTCTTTCTTTGATAAATACCAACACTTCATCCACTTCTCTCATTCTTCAATTCATTTTCTCAAACACACACTTCTCTCTACTTTCTCACTCTAGAATTCTCTCTCAAATTGTAAGTTTGAAAACTTACTTCTTTTCTTTCTTTTCTTAACTTTAATTCATAAATCATCATCATCATGAATAAAGATTCAAGTTTTGTAACTTGAATGGTAGATGATGAATTTGGTAAATGCAGATAATTTAGGAGAGAAAGTTAGGGTTTGGTTTTTCATGAATGTCGTGAATGAATATTATTTCATAACCCATTCTTACAAAAAAAATTCATGTAGCCTATTATAATATTAAAATCTAACTAATAACAAACATAGGAGTGATACCTTGTGTAACGACCCGACTTTTTCGACTTTTAATTATGTTTATTTCTTTCACGAAACTGCGTACTTGTGCGTATTGAGATAGATTATATTCTGAGATCATTAGTTATGTTAATTACATTCGTTAATGCCTTACAAAGTGTTCTTAGGTACTTAGTTACTTAACGTGATCCTTGATTGCATTTTCGACCGTTAGTGTCACTTATTGATTAAAGCGAGCTACGAACTTGATACACGTTAAACTTTTGCCATAATTGGGATATTATGGCTACGTAAAAGTAATTTTTACTTATTAATGGTAATTACTTAGTTTTATGGTTACTTAATTACACTTAAGTGTTTACTAAGGCTTACTAATTACCTTATTGGACTTAACACCTTAATGGACTTTCATGGCCCAATCCACCCAACTTAGTGTGCTAGTTAGTGGACTAATTAACCCATGTGATTAAAATTTATCCCATGAAAGCATAAGACAAGTATTATGCATGCTTATGTACCAAGGCTTGCATGATGTCTCAAACCACCCAACATGTCACCATCACCATGTACTACCACCATGCACCACACCACATAAGGCCAAGATGGTCCCCCCACCCTTGCCCCCATGACCGTCGGCCACCACCCCCATCCCCACCAATTTTTATTTTTTTTCCTTTTTCTTTCTTTGATAAATACCAACACTTCATCCACTTCTCTCATTCTTCAATTCATTTTCTCAAACACACACTTCTCTCTACTTTCTCACTCTAGAATTCTCTCTCAAATTGTAAGTTTGAAAACTTACTTCTTTTCTTTCTTTTCTTAACTTTAATTCATAAATCATCATCATCATGAACAAAGATTCAAGTTTTGTAACTTGAATCTTCATAACTTTTGTTGATTTAAACTTTGTTTTAAAAAGCTTTCAAGAACATGATGGATTAAAGCTTCTTAGCTTTGAATCTTCATAATCTTGCTAGATCTAAGTCTATTTACTTAAGATCTCTTTATTTATGTTTAAAGATCAAAACCCATATTTATGATCTTCATGTAACTTGAAGATCCAACACTTTACTTTATGGATCTTCAAGAAAGTTTGAAATACAAGCTTACTAGCTTGATATTTCTACAAAAAGTTAAGATAAGATCAAAGTTTGTTAACTTATGATCTTCTTTTGTTTGTTGTAGTTTAGATTTGTGACTTGTGTTTTCAAGAAACAAAAGATGCAAACTTACTAGCTTGAGATCTCATAAGTGTTATTAGGAATCTAAGCTCTCTAGCTTAGGGTTTCATTTTTGTGGTTGATCTAAATTGTGTAACTTATGATCTTCTACTTTGTTTAAGAGAAAGCTTATTAGCTTATGATCACTTACTTTACAAGATCTAAGTTTCTTAACTTATGGTTGTGTAAAAGTTGAAAGTCTAAGTGTTATGACTTAGGGTTTCACCAAGAATATGAGATCTAGACTTTGTAGTCTAAGGTCTTTAATATTTAGCTAAGATCTAAGCTCTCTAGCTTAAGGTCTTGCTTATTTAGTTTGATTCAAAGTTTATAGCTTAATAGAACTTGTGATTGTGTTGAAACTAGGAATTGATGTAACTTTGGTTCATCATATTGCTCAAACTCGTACATGAGTTGTTACTTGTTTTCTAGTCTTAACTTTGTGTGTTGATGGTTAAACATTGGTTAAAGTGATGCTAAAACATCAAGAGTTGTACACTTGAGGCATATACGCATCAAGGATGAGAACCGTGATGAGCATCAAACACAGAGAAACTCAGGGTCTGATCAGGCTCCTAGGCTATTGGAAAAGTTGATTTCCAGATAGTTCAGTTCGATTATATGACTTTTCGTTTAGTCCTCGCCTAAATCCGATGTACGGTTTAGGATTTATAGCCTTCCGAAAGTCACCACGCCCTTATAACGTTGTGCTGAAATTTCTGACCTACTCGCACTTAAACCGTCGCCACGGTCAAACAAAGACGAGTTAGGTTCTGAAAATTGGTCAGAGGTTAGAGGACTTACATATGGAGCCATGACCACTGGCCTCACGTCATTTCAGTTTGTATAGAGGTCGTAGCAGCTGAACGAAGTCAGCCTTTGTTTCGGTCTCTATCCTTGATTGAAAACTTACTTTACTTTTTACGTATGATGTTGATGATGATGATACTTAAGACTTAACTTACGTAATTTTAAACCTTTGGGAACGATTTACTGACTTAGTAACTTTTGACCTAGGTTGAGGACCTTTCGGACCGACTTACTTGCTTACTTATCTCGTATCGACTTTTACCGCACTTTCACTCTAAGTTATAGCTTCCCTTTTTACTTATACTATTTTTGGGACTGAGAATACATGCGTTTTTCATGTTTTACTTACTAGGCACGAGTACTTAAACTTTATATATGTGTGGGTTATATAACGCCATAAACTTTCCCCTTAGCTCGATAACGTTTAGTCATTGGTTTTTGAACCGGTGAACGCGAATCTTAGATATGGATCCATAGGGTTTGACATCCTTACTCGGGCTAGTCGCGCTAGCATTTAACAGGTGTTTAATACTTCGTAGACTTACGCACTCTCCAAGTGTACTTTTAGGGGGTGATATTACGTTAAGTTAGTTACCAAGTGCCCACGGATAAACATATACTTTTCATACTGTTTTGAAATACGAAATCTCGTGTCCTACCTCACATTACTGTTATAATTAAACTATAGCTCACCAACATTCGTGTTGACTTTTAAGCATGTTATTTCTCAGGTGCTTAGACGTTTGATGCTTCCGCTGTAGTAGTCTCGCTGTTAGACTTGCTGTGTAGACTCCCGCTGCTTGTTTAGAGATGTCTCTGCATGAAACATTTACTTTGCATTCACAATCTATGTTACTTTTGAACAATGAATTTGTAATGACCTTTGAGTCTCGTACTTATTTTATTGCTTCCTATTCGTAGAAGCACACTATCGTTTGTAAAACATTTAACGTCGGTAAAGACGTTACCCCTTTTTATGAATGCAAACTTATTTTAAAACAGCATATAGTGTTTGACATTGTAATGATCCTGTTGTTGATGATCCATACACGTTAATTTTGTACGGGGCGTCACATTTGGTATCAGAGCATTGTTTGTAGGGAATTAGGTTGCATTAGTGAGTCTAGACCGAGCCAAGTAGGATTCACTAATAGGACTAATCTACAACTTGCTTGTTTACCTGTTTCTTAGGAACTTACTGGATGCTACTGCTTACTTTTACTGCTATGAGTACTTACCGTATGCTACTGTTCATTCTCACTACTGCATGCTACTATCTGCCTTTGATTGCTTGTTACTTTTGTTCAATACTGTTAATATTACCATGCTATGTACTGCTAGGATGCTGTAGTGCCTAATTACGTGCTTGCTATCTGTCTTACTAACATGGAAAAAGTTATTTTTCCTTGTTCAGATGTCGGACATACCACCCATTATCGTTGATTTGGAGAGTGACTCAGATTCGTCCGCTGCATCGCCTACAATTGTTGCTGACTCACAGATCCCGTCAACGCTACCCTCCGACGACTCTGGCGATTCACCTTCCAGTGGACTTGTGCTTGACCTTATGGACGTCTCAGACGGAGATGAGGATCCCGCGGAGATTCCAGCTCCACCCAGCCTTAGACTCCTGGAGCCACAGCACCATTCCGGTAGTACTGTAAATCCTGGGGGAAATGGGGACGGTCCTTTCCGTAATGAGCATGGACATTGGGCTAGACGCCTTGCTGATGGACGTGTCGTGCCGATCCTACCTTGCAGATATCGACTTATGACCACCGGCCGGGCAGATCCACCTTCAGATGATTCAGACGGTTCATCATCCAATGACACCAGCGAGGAGGATTCCGAGGAGGATTCCGAGGATGATTTCGAGGAGGACCCTGAGGAGGAGCCCGTGCAGCCGCCCTCTACCCCACCGAAGAAGCGGTATCGTTTCGATGGTACTGTTATCCCAGGGATTAACGGAGGTAGACCGTTTGTGGACGCACGTGGACAGTTGGTTAGGGTTACCACCCGTAAGCGGGTTGTGCCATATCCTGCTGATCCATTCGTGCGTAAGGCCGCTCGTTATGCGCCTTCTACTTCTGGCACTGAACCATCTGCACCATCTGCACCACCTGTGAAAGGACCCATCCTAATCCATCTGGACGAATACATTACATTTGGTTACATCGCGAGGTACTTGACCTCTATATGATACATTTTACAAACATTGCATTCGTTTTTAAAAGACAAACTTTCATTTCATCGAAAGTTGACGTCATGCATACCATTTCATAATATATCCAACTATAATTGACTTAATAATAATCTTGATGAACTCAACGACTCGAATGCAACGTCTTTTGAAATATGTCATGAATGACTCCAAGTAATATCTCTAAAATGAGCAAATGCACAGCGGAAGATTTCTTTCATACCTGAGAATAAACATGCTTTAAAGTGTCAACCAAAAGGTTGGTGAGTTCATTAGTTTATCATAATCGATCATTTTCATCATTTTAATAGACCACAAGATTTTCATTTCCATTTCTCATAAATATACGTCCCATACATAGAGACAAAAATCATTCATATGGATTGAATACCTGGTAACCGACATTAACATAATGCATATAGAATATCCCCAAAACATAAATCCATCTGTATAATATAAACTCGAAGTACTAAAGCATACCATTTTCCATTATGGGGGGTGTTAGTGCCCGTAGATCTACCTTTAGGATTCGCGTCAATTAGGGTGTCTGTTCCCTAATTCTTAGGTTACCAAGCTAAAAGGGGTGATATTCGATTCGATAATCCAACCATAGAATGTAGTTTCGATTACTTGTGTCTATTTCGTAAAGCATTTATAAAAGTAGCGCATGTATTTTCAGTCCCAAAAATATATATTGCAAAAGCATTTAAAAAGGGAGCAAATGAAACTCACAATACTGTATTTTGTAGTAAAAATACATATGGCGACATTGAACAATGCAGGGTTGACCTCGAATTCATGAACCTATATCAGTTTTATATATATATATATATATATATATATATATATATATATATATATATATATATATATATATATATATATATATATATATATATATATATATATATATATATATATATATATATTAATACACATAATTGTAATCGAATAAATTTATATAATATTATTAGTGATGTAATTGTTATATTTAATGATTTATAAGTTTTATTAATTATTTATATATTTTAATTATTATTATATATATAGAATTATTAATATAGTTGCGTTATGTAATATATTTTTATATCTATAATCTTTATTTTAATACTTATAATCTTAACAACATCATTTAAAACTTTTATTTTCATAATTAATATTATTTTAATAGTAATGATATAGATAATATTTGATATTAATAATAATAATAATAATAGTTTTAATGATAACAAAATAATAATTTTTTGTAAAAAAATAAAAAAATATAATAATAATGATATTAGTTTTTAATACTAACAATACTATTAATGACAATCCTACTAATAATAATAATGATAATATTAATAATATTTTGTTGATAATAATAATAATAATAATACTAATAATTATAAAATGATACTAATAATAATATTTACGAAAATAATAATAATTTGTATTATTTTCATGATAATCATAATAATAATAATAATAATAATAATAATAATAATAATAATAATAATAATAATAATAATAATAATAATAATAATAATAATAATAATAATAATAATAATAATAATAATATATACATATATATACCTTAATGGATTTTTGGAAGTCCATATCACTAAAACCCAAGAATACAAGTCCATTAACATTTAAAAGCAACCCAATTTCAATTGGCCCAAACACAGCAGGCCTAGTATCGATCTTTAATCAACAAAAGTTCTCGGGTTTGAGTATTTTTGTTCGATGCAAGTATTAAATGGTAGCACAACTCAATCCATGATTTCATTCGGTTTTATATTGATCCAAAATATCATTTAGCCGTCACTGTAACCACTAACAATAACCAATTCGACCTTGATTCAACATCATACTTATCTTAACCTTAATATAATCATAATCATAACATAGTCATAATCATATCATAATCATTATCATAACATGATCACAATCATAATCACAACCTAATTATAATATGATCATATTCCTATTATAATACACGCATATCGTATATCATCTCTTATCATTACCACCATAATCTATCTTCCTCATCATCTATATTATATATCTATCATCATCATCTTGCTAAACTATCATTAACATCGACATACCATCATGATTTCATTTCTATAACATAACCCGAAGTGAGCAACAGCAAAAAGGAAAAATAGAGCTGCAGAAATCTCATATGTTCATCATTGCCCTCTTCACACTTCAATTGAGAAAAAATATAGCAGTAACAGTCAAGCTGCAAGGTAGATATATGGAGATGGTTTTTCTCGTTTGGGTCATGGTTTTAACAGCAAAACAGATGCAACAGTTTAGCTGTTGTGGTTGATGATTTAAGGTTGATTCAACATAAAACTCACAAGTAATAGCAGTAGCAAAATATCAATACAGCAGCAGATTTGTAACAATTTAATGAGGTTGTTTTGAATTCGAATAAGATTAGCAAGGGTTTATCACCATCGACAGTCATCATTTAAATGTGCTGGTTGCCCCAAAAATAAATATACACATATATTTGTAACTCAACCGAAAAGAAATCGTACACCTTCAAATTTGATTCATCAAATTCACTCGTTTCAGCCTATAATCCTAACATAAAGGTTGTTATAAATCACTTCTCAAATGCTCAACACTAGAAATCAAAACCTAAAACAACCTATAATACTCTAATTTGAATAAAGAGTTTGGTTTGACTTTTTGATTTTAAAATTTTGACTCCAAAATTTATAATCAATTTGCAGAATTAGGGGCTGTAAACTTACAGATAGGTCAATGGAATGATTCCTAACACTCCTTCATTTTTAGATTGTGATAATTGATTCTGATTCGAGCTATTGATCTAAAACCTGACATGAACAGAGGAAACGGTTTTGTTTCTTCAATTTCTCTTTAATCCTCCGATTTAGTAACAGCTAATAGAGTGTGATACTGGTAATTGAGTGATTGTTGCAACGACATGAGATGATAGGATGGTGTTTTGTAGTGAAGGTGGGGATTGACCGTTATTCACGAGTGTGCAGAGAAGCAGGAAAAGAAAATAATTATCTGAGTGTGATTAATATACATATATGCGTATATATCTGACTTTTTATCTTATTTTTATTTTTAATATAATTAATTATTAAATATTAAATATCTTAATAATAATAATAATACTTGTTAATATTACTAATAATAATTATCATAAAAATACTAATAATAATAATAATAATCCTATTAATAACTAAAATCATGATTTTACTACTAATTATAAAAATATTGATATTAATGCTCTTAACAATAATATTAATATAACAAATTAAATGTATCAACTTATTTTAAGATACTAATATTAATAATACTGATATTTATTTTAGTAATAATGAAAGTGATAATAACAATATTAATATGATAACTTGTAATTACATATATTAATATTACAATTTATAATTAAGTATATATATATATATATATATATATATATATATATATATATATATATATATATATATATATATTTCAAATTACTATACCTATAATTATATTTTATTTATCAGGTTTTATTACATCGTATATTATATTCCGATTACTATTTAAATATATACAATAACCATATACATATTTATTTACAAACAATTGTTCGTGAATCGTCGGGAACAGTCGAAGGTCAATTGAATATATGAAACAGTTCAAACTTTTTGAGAATTAACATTACAGACTTTGCTTATCGTATCGAAATCATATGAAGATTAAGTTTAAATTTGGTCGAAAATTTCCGGGTCGTCACAACCTGCCCCACCAGCGTCTCCTACCATCAAGGAGCTGACTAGGGAAGTGCATACCCTCCGTGCTCGGGTGACTGAGCTCGAGGACCAGATGACCCACCTGATGGACATCATTTACCCACCATCACCATAGGGCTGTTGTATTAGATTTCATTATGTAATCCCGTTGGTAGTTTCATGTTTTACTCATGTATTGTACGAACCTTATGCGGATGTATGCAACTTTCTTATTAATGAATGGAACTTAATCCTGTTTAATTATTATACGATGTTTATTTAAGTTATTGCATGTTGGCTTTTGTGCAATCTGCTGCTATTTGCCATGCTTAGTTGTCGTGTTTTGTGTTGATTCCATATTGGTTACCACATGCTATAATATTATGACTTATTGAATGCTGGATTTTGACTTAAGTCGAAATTTTGTTTAGAAGATCAATGGCAAATGGAAGAGTTCCAAGGGAAACACCCACAGCGGCACAGATTGAGGAAATGATAACTTCTCGAGTAGCCGCAGCAATGGAGAATGTCAACCCCCAAGCTCCACCGGCTAACCAGAACATTCAGAACGGGTGCACCTATAAGGAATTTCAGAGCTGCAAGCCCCACAATTTTAATGGTACTGAGGGGCCGGTTGGATTAACGAGATGGTTTGAAAAGTTAGAAGCTGTTTTCCGCGTGAGTAACTGTTCCGAAGCAAATAAAACTAAGTACTCCTCCTGCACGTTGTTGGACGGTGCTTTAACGTGGTGGAACACACTTGCTCAGACTAAGGGAATTGATGAGACTTATGCTACACCATGAGAGGAGTTTAAAAGTGCTATGATCGAGGAGTACTACCCCAGAACCGAAATTCAGAAGATGGAAGCGGAGTTTTGGGAACTGAAAGTTGTAGGGACTGATCTTGATGGCTATAACCGCAGGTACTTAGAGTTAGCTTTGATGTGCCCCACGATGATTACCCCTGAATTTAAGCAAATGGAAAGGTATTTGTGGGGACTTCCCAAGACCATTCAGGGAAATGTTACCTCTTCGAAACCGGCAGATGTCCCGGAAGCTATACGCATGACGCACACCCTGATGAACCAGATCACCCGCAAGGAACCCTAACCCGAACCCTAACTCAAACCCTAACTACAAGGGTAGTCTCCCACAGTGCAAGAGATGCTACAAGCATCATACTGGGTACTGCAACGTGGTATGTGAAAAGTGTAAGAGGACTGGGCACATTGGCAAAGATTGCAAGATCACTACCCCAGATGTGACTGAAGACAAACCCTACTTGACCAAGAAAGTGTTTTGAGTGCGTTCAACAAGGCCACTTCAGGAATGAATGCCCGAACAAGAAGAAGGACGGCGGACCGGCACGTGGAAGGGTTTTCAACATGAACGCCAGGGATGCCCGTGAGGATCCTGACTTGGTCACAGGTACATTCACTATCAATAACCTCTTTGCTTCTGTCTTATTTGATACCGGTGCCGATAGGAGTTATGTATGTAGACATTTTTGTTCTAAGATAGACTGGTCGTTAGTACCTTTAGACGAGAGTATTCTTGTTGAAGTAGCCAATGGGAAACTTGAGAAAGCTGACCAAATTGGCCGAGGAGGTATAATAAACCTAGCTGGTGTGAACTTTGAGATTGATTTGATACCTATCAAGTTGGGAAGTTTCGATGTGATAGTTGGTATGGATTGGTTGTCCAAAGTAAGAGCAGAAGTTGTTTGTGGTGAGAAGATTATCCGTATACCTCGCGAGGACGGTGTGCCATTGATTGTATACGGAGAGAAAGGTAGCCCAAAACTGCACCTTATTAGTTGCATGAAGGTACAGAAAGTAATGAGGAAATGACGTTTTGCTATTTTAGCACATGTGAAGAGGTTAGAAACTGAGGAGAAGAGCGTTGATGATGTACAAATTGTGAATGAATTTCCTGACGTCTTTCCAGAAGAGTTACCTGGATTACCGCCGCCGCGATCAGTGGAATTCCAGATTGATCTAGTACCAGGAGCTGCACCTGTAGCTCGCGCACCTTATAGACTTGCACCTTCAGAAATGCAAGAGTTACAGAGTCAACTACAGGAATTGTTAAACCGTGGATTTATCCAACCAAGCTCTTCGCCTTGGGGCGCTCCTGTTTTGTTCGTAAAGAAGAAGGACGGATCTTTCCGCATGTGTATCGACTACCGCGAACTCAAAAAATTGATGATCAAGAATCGGTATCCCCTTCCCAGGATTGACGATCTTTTCGATCAGCTGTAAGGATCAAGCGTTTATTCTAAGATCGATTTGCGATCCGGTTACCACCAGTTGAGGGTGAAGGAGAGTGATGTGATGAAGACTGCATTCAGAACCCATTACAGTCATTATGAGTTTCTCGTTATGCCATTCGGTTTAACCAACGCACCTGCCGTGTTCATGGATCTCATGAATCGCGTATGCAAACCATACCTGGACAAGTTCGTTATCGTCTTCATAGATGATATCCTCATCTACTCCAAAAGTGAAGCAGAACATGAGCAACATCTCTGAATCGTACTGGAACTCTTGAGACAAGAGCAACTTTATGCCAAATTCTCCAAGTGTGAGTTTTGGTTGAAGGAAGTCCAATTTCTGGGTCATATTGTGAGCGATCAGGGTATCAAAGTTGATCCCGCAAAGATCGAAGCTATCATCAAGTGGGAAACCCCCACTACTCCAACTCATATCCGCCAATTTCTAGGCCTCGTCGGTTATTACCGAAGGTTCATTGAAGGTTTCTCTCTGATTGTATGCCCGTTAACCGCACTGACTCACAAAGGGAAGAAATTCGTTTGGGCAACCGAGCAAGAGTCAGCATTTCAAACCTCGAAGCAGAACTTGACCACCGCACCTATCCTATCCCTCCCCGAAGGCAGTGATGATTTTGTTGCTTATTGCGATGCCTCGAAAAATGGTTTTGGGTGTGTACTAATGCAACGAACGAAAGTTATTGCTTATGCCTCTCGTCAACTAAAAATTCACGAGCGAAACTACACGACTCACGATCTCGAACTTGGAGCTGTTGTCTTTGCATTAAAACTATGGAGACACTATCTTTATGGAACAAAGAGTACCATATTCACCGACCACAAAAGGCTCCAACACATCCTTGATCAGAAGCAACTAAACACGAGACAACGACGATGGATCGAGATGTTGAATGACTACGATTGTGAACTTCGTTACCATCCTGGCAAGGCAAATGTTGTAGCCGATGCTTTGAGCCAAAAGGAAAGAATGGTACATCTTCGTGTCCGAGCCTTAAACATCACCATCTATTCGAATCTCAATAGCCAAATCCGAGTAGCCCAAGATGAGGCTCTCAAAGAGGAGAATATTTCTCAAGAATATTTGAACATCCTCGTTTCTCGATTTGAGGTTAAGGAGACTGGACTCTGGTACTTTGCCGGAAGAATCTGGGTGCCTAGTTATGGGGATTTACGAAGCCTCATTCTAGACGAAGCCCACAAGTCAAGATATTTGATTCATACAGGAGCCGATAAGATGTACCACGATCTCAAGGAATAGTATTGGTGGCCAAATCTTAAGAAGGACGTTGCTACTTATGTTGGGAATTGTTTGACTTGTTCAAAGGTTAAGGCCGAACATCAAAGGCCATCCGGGTTACTTCAGCAACCCGAAATCCCGCAATGGAAGTGGGAAAGGATAACGATGGACTTCATTACAAAACTACCAAAGACGTTGGGTGGATACGATACCATCTGGGTTATCATTGACCGTCTTACCAAATCTGCACACTTCCTAGCCATGAAAGAAACTGATACAATGGAGAAACTCACTCAGCTATACATAAAGGAAATTGTATCTCGTCATGGTGTGTCCTTATCTATTATTTCAGACCGAGATGCCCGTTTTGCTTCTAGATTTTGGCGTTCCCTACAAGAAGCTTTGGGAACACGTCTCGACATGAGTACCGCATACCACCTACAAACCGACGGACAAAGTGAACGCACGATTCAAACTTTGGAGGACATGTTGCGTGCTTGTGTTATTGATTTCGGAAAAGTTTGGGAAAAGCATTTGCCGCTAGCCAAAT
Source organism: Rutidosis leptorrhynchoides (assembly GCF_046630445.1). Lineage (NCBI taxonomy): Eukaryota > Viridiplantae > Streptophyta > Magnoliopsida > Asterales > Asteraceae > Rutidosis > Rutidosis leptorrhynchoides. The sequence continues at coordinate 323,368,637 of NC_092335.1, read as the reverse complement.
TTTCTTACAACAACAGCTATCATTCGAGTATTAATGCCGCACCTTTCGAAGCATTGTATGGCAGCAAGTACCGTTCTCCTATTTGTTGGGCCGAAGTGGGTGAGAAGCAAATCACCGGACCTGAACTCGTTCATGAAACCACCGAGAAGATTGTTCAAATTCAAGCGAGGATCAAGACGGCCCGTGATCGTCAAAAGAGCTATGCCGACCTTAAATGTAAAGATTTCGAATTCCAAGAGGGCGACCGCGTGATGTTGAAAGTAGCACCTTGGAAAGGTGTAATCCGTTTCGGAAAGCGTGGAAAGTTAAATCTGCGATACATTGGTCCTTTTGAAATCTTGGAGCGTATTGGACCCGTTGCTTACCGTTTGGATCTTCTAACACAATTGAGCTCCGTTCATCCTACCTTTCACGTATCAAATATGAAGAAGTGTCTTGCTGAACCGGAACTTGTCATACCACTAGAAGAACTTACGATTGATGACAAACTCCACTTCATGGAAGAACCCGTTGAAATTATGAACCGTGAGGTCAAGACCGTAAAATGTAACAAGATTCCGATTTTCCGAGACCGTTGGAATGCCAAACGAGGACCTGAGTTTACCTGGGAACGAGAGGATCAAATGATGCAGAAGTATCCTCACCTTTTCCCGACTCCACCATCTACCTCAGCTTAAATTTCGGGACGAAATTTTCTTTAACAGGTGGGTAATGTAATGACCTGACTTTTTCGACTTTTAATTATGTTTATTTCTTTCACGAAACTGCGTACTTGTGCGTACTGAGATAGATTATATTCTGGGATCATTAGTTATGTTAATTACATTCGTTAATGCCTTACAAAGTGTTTTTAGGTACTTAGTTACTTAACGTGATCCTTGATTACATTTACGACCATTAGTGTCACTTATTGATTAAAGCGAGCTACGAACTTGGTACACGTTAAACTTTTGCCATAATTGGGATATTATGGCTACGTAAAATTAATTGTTACTTATTAATGGCAATTACTTAGTTTTATGGTTCCTTAATTATACTTAAGTGTTTACTAAGGCTTACTAGTTACCTTATTGGACTTAACACCTTAATGGACTTCCATGGCCCAACCCATCCAACTTAGTGGGCTAGTTAGTGGACTAATTAACCCATGTGATTAAGATTTATCCCATGAAAGTATAAGACAAGTATTATGCATGCTTATGTACCAAGGCTTGCATGATGTCTCAAACCACCCAACATGTCACCATCACCATGTACTACCACCATGCACCACACCACATAAGACCAAGATGGTCCCCCCACCCTTGCCCCCATGACCGTCGACCACCACCCTCATCCCCACCAATTTTTTTTTCTTTTTCTGATAAATACCAACACTTCATCCACTTCTCTCATTCTTCAATTCATTTTCTCAAACACACACTTCTCTCTACTTTCTCACTCTAGAATTCTCTCTCAAATTGCAAGTTTGAAAACTTACTTCTTTTCTTTCTTTTCTTAACTTTAATTCATAAATCATCATCATCGTGAACAAAGATTCAAGTTTTGTAACTTGAATCTTCATAACTTTTGTTGATTTAAACTTTGTTTTGAAAAGCTTTCAAGAACATGATGGATTAAAGCTTCTTAGCTTTGAATCTTCATAATCTTGCTAGATCTAAGTCTATTTACTTAAGATCTCTTTATTTATGTTTAAAGATCAAAACCCATGTTTATGATCTTCATGTAACTTGAAGATCCAACACTTTACTTTATGGATCTTCAAGATAGTTTGAAATACAAGCTTACTAGTTTGATGTTTCTACAAAAAGTTAAGATAAGATCAAAGTTTGTTAACTTATGATCTTCTTTTGTTTGTTGTAGTTTAGATTTGTGACTTGTGTTTTCAAGAAACAAAAGATGCAAGCTTACTAGCTTGAGATCTCATAAGTGTTGTTAGGAATCCAAGCTCTCTAGCTTAGGGTTTCATTTTTTTGGTTGATCTAAGTTGTGTAACTTATGATCTTCTACTTTGTTTAAGAGAAAGCTTATTAGCTTATGATCACTTACTTTACAAGATCTAAGTTTCCTAACTTATGGTTGTGTAAAAGTTGAAAGTCTAAGTGTTATGACTTAGGGTTTCACCAAGAACATGAGATCTAGACTTTATAGTCTATGGTCTTTAATATTTAGCTAAGATCTAAGCTCTCTAGCTTAAGGTCTTGCTTATTTAGTTTGATTCAAAGTTTATAGCTTAATAGAACTTGTGATTGTGTTGAAACTAGGAATTGATATAACTTTGGTTCATCATATTGCTCAAACTCGCACATGAGTTGTTATTTGTTTCCTAGTCTTAACTTTGTATGTTGATGGTTAAACCTTGGTTAAAGTGATGCTAAAACATCAAGAGTTGTACACTTGAGGCTTATACGCATCAAGGATGAGAACCGTGATGAGCATCAAACACCGAGAAACCCACCGGAGCACTTGCTTTCTGTTTTCAGGGTCTGATCAGGCTCCTGGTGTAGTGACCCGAACTTTTCCATGTTTATATATATATTAATTGAGATTGATATTTACATGATTAAATGTTTCCAACATGTTAAGCAATCAAACTTGTTAAGACTTGATTAATTGAAATATGTTTCATATAGACAATTGACCACCCAAGTTGACCGGCGATTCACGAACGTTAAAACTTGTAAAAACGACATGACGATATATATATATAGATATACATATGGTTAACATGAGATTATGATAAGTAAGTATCTCCATAAGTATATTAACAATGAGTTATATACATATAAACAAGACAGTAAGTATCTCCATAAGTATATTAATAATGAGTTATATACATATAAACAAGACTACTAACTTAAGGATTTCGAAACGAGACATATATGTAACGATTATCGTTGTAACGACATTTAAATGTATATATATCATATTAAGATATATTAATATATCATAATATCATGATAATATAATAATTTAACATCTCATTAGATATAATAAACAATGGGTTAACAACATTAATTGAGATCGTTAACTTAAAGGTTTCAAAACAACACTTACATGTAACGACTAACGATGACTTAACGACTCAGTTAAAATGTATATACATGTAGTGTATTTAGATGTATTAAAATACTTTTGGAAGACTTCAAGACATATATCAAAACACTCATACTTAACGAAAATGGTTACAGTTACTTTTCCATTCTTTTCTTTCATCAAGAATTCTAGTCGTATTCTTACCCGTATTATACACAGCTTCAAAACGTACTTACTATGAGTATATACCAATAGGAACTAGCATGGGATTCCACTCTTAATTATGTCATGTATGACTAATCAATTTTAACTTCTACCATGAGCTAGTCAACTAACTAGAACTCCTTTTAACCCCACTCACCACTCACCAATTACCACTCATCATTCACTCCATTTCACTTCCAATTCTCTTTCTAATTCTCTCTCAACACACACACACACACTATTATGAACGTATTTTTCCAGTAGTTAATCATCATCTTCATCAAAAATCACTTCAAGAATCAAGCTATAATCATCATAGGAAGAACACTTCAAGAACACTTCAAAAATCCCTTCAAGTTTACTAATTTACTTCCAAGCTTTCTAATCCATTCCAAGTAATCATCTAAGATCAAGAAACCTTTGTTATATACAGTAGGTTATCTTTCTTATTCAAGGTAATATTCATATTCAAACTTTGATTCAATTTCTATAACTATAAACTATCTTAATTCGAGTAAAAATCTTACTTGAACTTGTTTTCGTGTCATGATCCTACTTCAAGAACTTTCAAGCCATCCAAGATCCTTTGAAGCTAGATCATTTCTTGTCACTTCCAGTAGGTTTACCTACTAAACTTGAGGTAGTAATGATGTTCATAACATCATTCGATTCATATATATAAAACTATCTTATTCGAAGTTTTAAACTCGTAATCACTAGAACATAGTTTAGTTAATCCTAAACTTGTTCGCAAACAAAAGTTAATCCTTCTAACTTGACTTTTAAAATTAACTACACACATGTTCTATATCTATATGATATGCTAACTTAATGATTTAAAACCTGGAAACACGAAAAACACCGTAAAACCGGATTTACGCCGTCGTAGTAACACCGCGGGCTGTTTTGGGTTAGTTAATTAAAAACTATGATAAACTTTGATTTAAAAGTTGTTATTCTGAGAAAATGATTTTTATTATGAACATGAAACTATATCCAAAAATTATGGTTAAACTCAAAGTGGAAGTATGTTTTCTAAAATGGTCATCTAGACGTCTTTCTTTCGACTGAAATGACTACCTTTAAAAAAACGACTTGTAACTTATTTTTCTGACTATAAACCTATACTTTTCTGTTTAGATTCATAAAATAGAGTTCAATATGAAACCATAGCAATTTGATTCACTCAAAATGGATTTAAAATGAAGAAGTTATGGGTAAAACAAGATTGGATAATTTTTCTCATTTTAGCTACGTGAAAATTGGTAACAAATCTATTCCAACCATAACTTAATCAACTTGTATTCTATATTATGTAATCTTGAGATACCATAGACACGTATACAATGTTTCGACCTATCATGTCGACACATCTATATATATTTCGGAACAACCATAGACACTCTATATGTGAATGTTGGAGTTAGCTATACAGGGTTGAGGTTGATTCCAAAATATATATAGTTTGAGTTGTGATCAATACTGAGATACGTATACACTGGGTCGTGGATTGATTCAAGATAATATTTATCGATTTATTTCTGTACATCTAACTGTGGACAACTAGTTGTAGGTTACTAACGAGGACAGCTGACTTAATAAACTTAAAACATCAAAATATATTAAAAGTGTTGTAAATATATTTTAAACATACTTTGATATATATGTATATATTGTTATAGGTTTGTGAATCAACCAGTGGCCAAGTCTTACTTCCCGACGAAGTAAAAATCTGTGAAAGTGAGTTATAGTCCCACTTTTAAAATCTAATATTTTTGGGATGAGAATACATGCAGGTTTTATAAATGATTTACAAAATAGACACAAGTACGTGAAACTACATTCTATGGTTGAATTATCGAAATCGAATATGCCCCTTTTTATTAAGTCTGGTAATCTAAGAAATAGGGAACAGACACCCTAATTGACGCGAATCCTAAAGATAGATCTATTGGGCCTAACAAACCCCATCCAAAGTACCGGATACTTTAGTACTTCGAAATTTATATCATATCCGAAGGGTGTTCCGGAATGATGGGGATATTCTTATATATATGCATCTTGTTAATGTCGGTTACCAGGTGTTCACCATATGAATGATTTTTATCTCTATGTATGGGATGTGTATTGAAATATGAAATCTTGTGGTCTATTGTTACGATTTGATATATATAGGTTAAACCTATAACTCACCAACATTTTTTGTTGACGTTTAAAGCATGTTTATTCTCAGGTGAATACTAAGAGCTTCCGCTGTTGCATACTAAAATAAGGACAAGATTTGGAGTCCATGTTTGTATGATATTGTGTAAAAACTGCATTCAAGAAACTGATTTCGATGTAACATATTTGTATTGTAAACCATTATGTAATGGTCGTGTGTAAACAGGATATTTTAGATTATCATTATTTTATAATCTACGTAAAGCTTTTTAAACCTTTATTTATGAAATAAAGGTTATGGTTTGTTTTAAAAATGAATGCAGTCTTTGAAAAACGTCTCATATAGAGGTCAAAACCTCGCAACGAAATCAATTAATATGGAACGTTTTTTAATCAATAAGAACGGGACATTTCAGTTGGTATCCGAGCGTTGGTCTTAGAGAACCAGAAAATTTGCATTAGTGTGTCTTATCGAGTTTGTTAGGATGCATTAGTGAGTCTGGACTTCGACCGTGTTTTCTTTAAAAATGATTGCTTAACATTTTTGTTGGAAACTATATATTTTTAACATATGAATATTATGTGATATATTAATCTCTTAACGTGTTTGATATTATGTGATAGATGTCTACCTCTAGAACAAGTCCCATTGACTCACCTAATAATAATGAAGAGTCAAATGTAAATTGGAATGATTCGTGGACTGATTCACAAGTTTCCGAAGAGGAACCGGAAGAAAAGTCGGAACCGGAAGAAGAATCGGAACCGGAAGAAGAATCGGAACCGGAAGAAGAAATAGAACTGGTGGGGGAAATAATAAAACGGTTAAGTAAAAGAGAATCCTCAACCAACCGACCAAGGTTAATTATGGTCAATGGTGTTTCAGCCAAGGAAGCAAAATATTGGGAGGATTACCAATTCTCCGATGAATCGGATTCCGGCGAGAATTCTGATGATGTTATAGAAATTACCCCAACTGAATTTAAAAAGGCAAAAGAAAATAATAAGGGAAAGGGCATAAAAATAGAGAAATCTAATTCCAACCCCGATGAACTTTATATGTATCGTCAACCCCCGAAGTCCTTAAGTTGTAACAATGACCCGGGAACCTCTAAACCACCAGGTTTTTCTAAACCAATGTGGACAACGACGGCTCGTATTAGGGGAACATCATATATCCCTAGAAACTTGGAAAAATGAACCAAAACCGAACAAGAAGAAATGAGCGAGTCGGAATAAGATAGTTGTATTCGTGTGGTGTAATATATGTAATATAGTGTGCTTATGCTTTATGATATATGTAAAAATTGCTTGTATTAATAAGTATTTTTTTATGAATCTAACTCTTGTCTATTTTACAGTATAAAAACACAAAATGGATAGACAACCCAATATTTTAAGAGACCTACCCGGAGACATGATTGATGAAATCTTGTCTAGAGTCGGTCAGAATTCATCGGCACAACTATTCAAGGCGAGATCAGTTTGTAAGACATTCGAAGAACGTTCCAAGAATGCCTTGGTTTATAAAAGGCTTTCGTTCGAAAGATGGGGGATATCACATTGGGAAATCCATAAGTTACGATGTGTTTACTTTGACGCATATATTGCGGGGAACCCAATTGCTATTTTACGCAACGGGTTAAGAAATTATTTTGACTCAGTATATCCGAATATAGGACTTCGTGATTTAGAAAAAGCGGCTAACATGCAACATAAAGAAGCATGTTATGCTTACGGGTTAGTAATGTTCGCTTCTCACCAAAGTGAGAACAAGAACATCGGGCTACAACTATTAAACAAAACGTTCCCACAAGTGACGGAGTCGGTAATTGGGGTAAGAAATGAGGTTTTTAGGTTATTACGAGACTGTTGGTCATTACGTAACCCTCGTCCCTTTGACGACGTTACAACACGCTGTCTTATCAATGGCCATAACGGTTATGTTCCACAAGACCAAGGATGGGAAGTAGTCCTAGTAAAACCAGAATGCATGACTTGTTTCTAGACGTATGAATTACGTGTCTTTATTGCCTTTGCTGAACGACTTGTGTACTAGCTAGAATTATCTTCACAACTATCTTGTATCAAAGTTATTGTGTGCTATATTTCATGCTTTATGTAAAATAAGCGGTATTGTAAGTTTGTAAAATATTGTATAAAAGTTTGAACGCGAAATATTATTACAATCAGTTTTTCATATAGAATTGTAGTAGTTGAATTGTATATTAGCTACTAAGTATGAACTTAACGGGTAGGTACTACCCGAATTTAAACTTATAAAACGCTAATATGAAGAAAAAGCTTTTATAAATGAGTTCATATTATGCTACGAAATACTATTAACTACTCTTAATATTCTGTATGATTAACTTGTTCCATTTGACTATTTTGAAGGAAATGGCACCGACTACTCGACACACCGTGAATATGAATGAAGAGGAATTCCGTACTTTTCTAGCTTCAAACATAGCCGCAGTACAGGCTGCGCTACATACCAACAATAACCTTGGATCTGGCAGTACAGGAAATCGTGTAGGATGCACCTACAAAGAATTCACTGCCTGCAAACCTTTGGAATTTGATGGAACCGAAGGACCGATCGGATTGAAACGGTGGACCGAGAAGGTCGAATCGGTGTTTGCCATAAGTAAGTGTACTAAAGAGGACAAAGTGAAGTACGCTACGCATACCTTCACAGGTTCTGCGTTAACATGGTGGAATACCTATCTAGAGCAAGTGGGACAAGATGATGCGTACGCACTACCGTGGTCAGCATTCAAGCACTTGATGAACGAGAAGTACCATCCCAGAACCGAGGTCAATAAGCTCAAGACAGAACTTAGAGGGTTACGAACCCAAGGATTTGATATTACCACGTACGAAAGATGATTCACAGAATTGTGCCTATTGTGTCCGGGAGCATTCGAAGATGAGGAAGAGAAGATCGACGCGTTTGTGAAAGGATTACCGAAAAGAATCCAAGAAGATATAAGTTCACACGAGCCCGCCTCCATACAACAGGAATATAGAATGGCTCACAAACTAGTGAACCAGATTGAAGAAAGAATTAAAGAACAGACTGTTGAAGAGGCCAATGTGAAGCAAGTCAAAAGAAAGTGGGAGGAAAACGGTGATAAGAATCACCAATATAACAACAACAGCAATTACAACAATAATCGCAACAATTATCCCAACAATCGCAACATCAATCGCAACTACAACAAACGGCCCAACAACAACAACAACAACAATAACAGCAACTACAACAATCATCCCAACAACAATAATAACTGCAACAACAACAACAATCAGAAGCAGCTATGCCAAAGGTGTGAAAAGTATCACTCGGGGTTCTGCACCAAATTTTGCAACAAGTGTAAAAGAAATGGTCATAGCGCGGCGAAGTGTGAGGTCTACGGACCATGGGTTAATAGAACGAAAGGAATAAATGGTGCCGGAATGAGTAATGGTGGAGCAAGTAGTGTCGGAGCAAGTTATGCCAATGTAGTTTGTTATAAATGTGGAAAACCGGGCCACATTATTAGAAATTGCCCGAACCAGGAGAACACGAATGGACAAGGCCACGGAAGAGTTTTCAATATTAATACGGTAGAGGCACAGGAAGACCTGGAGCTTGTTACGGGTACGTTTCTTATTGACAATAAATCTTCTTACGTTTTATTTGATTCGGGTGCGGATAGAAGCTATATGAGTAGAGATTTTTGTGCTAAATTAAGTTGTCCATTGACGCCTTTGGATAGTAAATTTTTACTCGAATTAGCAAATGGTAAATTAATTTCAGCAGATAATATATGTCGGAATCGAGAAATTAAACTGGTTAGCGAAACATTTAAGATTGATTTGATACCAGTAGAGTTAGGGAGTTTTGATGTGATAATCGGTATGGACTGGTTGAAAGAAGTGAAAGCAGAGATCGTTTGTTACAAAAATGCAATTCGCATTATAGGAGAAAAAGGAGAACCCTTAATGGTGTACGGAGAAAAGGGCAACACGAAGCTACATATTATTAGTAATTTGAAGGCACAAAAACTAATAAGAAAAGGTTGCTATGCTGTTCTAGCACACGTTGAGAAAGTACAAACTGAAGAAAAGAGCATCAATGATGTTCCCATTGCAAAAGAATTTCCCGATGTATTTCTGAAAGAATTACCGGGATTACCCCCACAGCGATCCGTTGAATTTCAAATAGATCTTGTACCAGGAGCTGCACCAATAGCTCGTGCTCCTTACAAACTCGCACCCAGCGAGATGAAAGAACTGCAAAGCCAATTACAAGAACTTTTAGAGCGTGATTTCATTCGACCAAGCACATCACCGTGGGGAGCTCCTGTTTTGTTTGTCAAGAAGAAAGATGGTACATTCAGGTTGTGTATCGACTACTGAGAATTGAACAAACTTACCATCAAGAACCACTACCCACTACCGAGAATCGACGACTTATTTGATCAACTACAAGGCTCGTCTGTTTATTCAAAGATTGACTTACGTTCCGGGTATCATCAAATGCGGGTGAAAGAAGATGATATTCCAAAGACTGCTTTCAGAACACGTTACAGTCATTACGAGTTTATGGTCATGCCGTTTGGTTTAACTAATGCACCAGCTGTGTTCATGGACCTTATGAACCGAGTGTGTGGACCATACCTTGACAAGTTTGTCATTGTTTTAATTGATGACATACTTATTTACTCAAAGAATGACCAAGAACACGGTGAACATTTGAGAAAGGTGTTAGAAGTATTGAGGAAGGAAGAATTGTACGCTAAGTTTCCAAAGTGTGCATTTTGGTTGGAAGAAGTTCAATTCCTCGGTCACATAGTGAACAAAGAAGGTATTAAGGTGGATCCGGCAAAGATAGAAACTGTTGAAAAGTGAGAAACCCCGAAAACTCCGAAACACATACGCCAGTTTTTAGGACTAGTTGGTTACTACAGAAGGTTCATCCAAGACTTTTCCAGAATAGCAAAACCCTTGACTGCATTAACGCATAAAGGGAAGAAATTTGAATGGAATGATGAACAAGAGAAAGCGTTTCAGTTATTGAAGAAAAAGCTAACTACGGCACCTATATTGTCATTGCCTGAAGGGAATGATGATTTTGTGATTTATTGTGACGCATCAAAGCAAGGTCTCGGTTGTGTATTAATGCAACGAACGAAGGTTATTGCTTATGCGTCTAGACAATTGAAGATTCACGAACAAAATTATACGACGCATGATTTGGAATTAGGCGCGGTTGTTTTTGCATTAAAGACTTGGAGGCACTACTTATATGGGGTCAAAAGTATTATATATACCGACCACAAAAGTCTTCAACACATATTTAATCAGAAACAACTGAATATGAGGCAGCGTAGGTGGATTGAATTATTAAATGATTACGACTTTGAGATTCGTTACCACCCGGGGAAGGCAAATGTGGTAGCCGATGCCTTGAGCAGGAAGGACAGAGAACCCATTCGAGTAAAATCTATGAATATAATGATTCATAATAACCTTACTACTCAAATAAAGGAGGCACAACAAGGAGTTTTAAAAGAGGGAAATTTAAAGGATGAAATACCCAAAGGATCGGAGAAACATCTTAATATTCGGGAAGACGGAACCCGGTATAGGGCTGAAAGGATTTGGGTACCCAAATTTGGAGATATGAGAGAGATGGTACTTAGAGAAGCTCATAAAACCAGATACTCAATACATCCTGGAACGGGGAAGATGTACAAGGATCTCAGGAAATATTTTTGGTGGCCGGGTATGAAAGCCGATATTGCTAAATACGTAGGAGAACGTTTGACGTGTTCTAAGGTCAAAGCTGAGCATCAGAAACCATCAGGTCTACTTCAACAACCCAAAATCCTGGAATGGAAATGGGAAAACATTACCATGGATTTCATCACTAAATTGCCAAGGACTGCAAGTGGTTTTGATACTATTTGGGTAATAGTTGATCGTCTCACCAAATCAGCACATTTCCTGCCAATAAGAGAAGATGACAAGATGGAGAAGTTAGCACGACTGTATTTGAAGGAAGTCATCTCCAGACATGGAATACCAATCTCTATTATCTCTGATAGGGATGGCAGATTTATTTCAAGATTCTGGCAGACATTACAGCAAGCATTAGGAACTCGTCTAGACATGAGTACTGCCTATCATCCACAAACTGATGGGCAGAGCAAAAGGATGATACAAACGCTTGAAGACATGCTACGAGCATGTGTTATTGATTTCGGAAACAGTTGGGATCGACATCTACCATTAGCAGAATTTTCCTACAACAACAGCTACCATTCAAGCATTGAGATGGCGCCGTTTGAAGCACTTTATGGTAGAAAGTGCAGGTCTCCGATTTGTTGGAGTGAAGTGGGGGATAGACAGATTACGGGTCCGGAGATTATACAAGAAACTACCGAGAAGATCATCCAAATTCAACAACGGTTGAAAACCGCCCAAAGTCGACAAAAGAGCTACGCTGACATTAAAAGAAAAGATATAGAATTTGAAATTGGAGAGATGGTCATGCTTAAAGTTGCACCTTGGAAAGGCGTTGTTCGATTTGGTAAACGAGGGAAATTAAATCCAAGGTATATTGGACCATTCAAGATTATTGATCGTGTCGGACCAGTAGCTTACCGACTTGAGTTACCTCAACAACTCGCAGCTGTACATAACACTTTCCACGTCTCGAATTTGAAGAAATGTTTTGCTAAAGAAGATCTCACTATTCCGTTAGATGAAATCCAAATCAACGAAAAACTCCAATTCATCGAAGAACCCGTCGAAATAATGGATCGTGAGGTTAAAAGACTTAAGCAAAACAAGATACCAATTGTTAAGGTTCGATGGAATGCTCGTAGAGGACCCGAGTTCACCTGGGAGCGTGAAGATCAGATGAAGAAGAAATACCCGCATCTATTTCCAGAAGATTCGTCAACACCTTCAACAGCTTAAAATTTCGGGACGAAATTTATTTAACGGGTAGGTACTGTAGTGACCCGAACTTTTCCATGTTTATATATATTAATTGAGATTGATATTTACATGATTAAATGTTTCCAACATGTTAAGCAATCAAACTTGTTAAGACTTGATTAATTGAAATATGTTTCATATAGACAATTGACCACCCAAGTTGACCGGCGATTCACGAACGTTAAAACTTGTAAAAATGACATGATGATATATATATATATATATATATATATATATATATATATATATATATATATATATATATATATATATATATATATATATATATATATATATATATATATATGGATATACATATGGTTAACATGAGATTATGATAAGTAAGTATCTCCATAAGTATATTAACAATGAGTTATATACATATAAACAAGACTACTAACTTAAGGATTTCGAAACGAGACATATATGTAACGATTATCGTTGTAATGACATTTAAATGTATATATATCATATTAAGATATATTAATATATCATAATATCATGATAATATAATAATTTAACATCTCATTAGATATAATAAACAATGGGTTAACAACATTAATTGAGATCGTTAACTTAAAGGTTTCAAAACAACACTTACATATAACGACTAACGATGACTTAACGACTCAGTTAAAATGTATATACATGTAGTGTATTTAGATGTATTAAAATACTTTTGGAAGACTTCAAGACATATATCAAAACACTCATACTTAACGAAAATGGTTACAGTTACTTTTCCATTCTTTTCTTTCATCAAGAATTCTAGTCGTATTCTTACCCGTATTATACACAGCTTCAAAACGTACTTACTATGAGTATATACCAATAGGAACTAGCATGGGATTCCACTCTTGATTATGTCATGTATGACTAATCAATTTTAACTTCTACCATGAGCTAGTCAACTAACTAGAACTCCTTTTAACCCCACTCACCACTCACCAATTACCACTCATCATTCACTCCATTTCACTTCCAATTCTCTTTCTAATTCTCTCTCAACACACACACACACACACACACACTATTATGAACGTATTTTTCCAGTAGTTAATCATCATCTTCATCAAAAATCACTTCAAGAATCAAGCTATAATCATCATAGGAAGAACACTTCAAGAACACTTCAAAAATCCCTTCAAGTTTACTAATTTACTTCCAAGCTTTCTAATCCATTCCAAGTAATCATCTAAGATCAAGAAACCTTTGTTATATACAGTAGGTTATCTTTCTTATTCAAGGTAATATTCATATTCAAACTTTGATTCAATTTCTATAACTATAAACTATCTTAATTCGAGTAAAAATCTTACTTGAACTTGTTTTTGTGTCATGATCCTACTTCAAGAACTTTCAAGCCATCCAAGATCCTTTGAAGCTAGATCATTTCTTGTCACTTCCAGTAGGTTTACCTACTAAACTTGAGGTAGTAATGATGTTCATAACATCATTCGATTCATATATATAAAACTATCTTATTCGAAGGTTTAAACTCGTAATCACTAGAACATAGTTTAGTTAATCCTAAACTTGTTCGCAAACAAAAGTTAATCCTTCTAACTTGACTTTTAAAATTAACTACACACATGTTCTATATCTATATGATATGCTAACTTAATGATTTAAAACCTGGAAACACGAAAAACACCGTAAAACCGGATTTACGCCGTCGTAGTAACACCGCGGGCTGTTTTGGGTTAGTTAATTAAAAACTATGATAAACTTTGATTTAAAAGTTGTTATTCTGAGAAAATGATTTTTATTATGAACATGAAACTATATTCAAAAATTATGGTTAAACTCAAAGTGGAAGTATGTTTTCTAAAATGGTCATCTAGACGTCGTTCTTTCTACTGAAATGGAAACCTTTACAAAAACAACTTGTAACTTATTTTTATGACTATAAACCTATACTTTTCTGTTTAGATTCATAAAATATAGTTCAATATGAAACCATAGCAATTTGATTCACTCAAAACGGATTTAAAATGAAGAAGTTATGGGTAAAACAAGATTGGATAATTTTTCTCATTTTAGCTACGTGAAAATTGGTAACAAATCTATTCCAACCATAACTTAATCAACTTGTATTGTATATTATGTAATCTTGAGATACCATAGACACGTATACAATGTTTCGACCTATCATGTCGACACATCTATATATATTTCGGAACAACCATAGACACTCTATATGTGAATGTTGGAGTTAGCTATACAGGGTTGAGGTTGATTCCAAAATATATATAGTTTGAGTTGTGATCAGTACTGAGATACGTATACACTGGATCGTGGATTGATTCAAGATAATATTTATCGATTTATTTCTGTACATCTAACTGTGGACAACTAGTTGTAGGTTACTAACGAGGACAGCTGACTTAATAAACTTAAAACATCAAAATATATTAAAAGTGTTGTAAATATATTTTAAACATACTTTGATATATATGTATATATTGTTATAGGTTCGTGAATCAACCAGTGGCCAAGTCTTACTTCCCGACGAAGTAAAAATCTGTGAAAGTGAGTTATAGTCCCACTTTTAAAATCTAATATTTTTGGGATGAGAATACATGCAGGTTTTATAAATGATTTACAAAATAGACACAAGTACGTGAAACTACATTCTATGGTTGAATTATCGAAATCGAATATGCCCCTTTTTATTAAGTCCGGTAATCTAAGAATTAGGGAACAGACACCCTAATTGACGCGAATCCTAAAGATAGATCTATTGGGCCTAACAAACCCCATCCAAAGTACCGGATGCTTTAGTACTTCGAAATTTATATCATATCCGAAGGGTGTCCCGGAATGATGGGGATATTCTTATATAGATGCATCTTGTTAATGTCGGTTATCAGGTGTTCACCATATGAATGATTTTTATCTCTATGTATGGGATGTGTATTGAAATATGAAATCTTGTGGTCTATTGTTACGATTTGATATATATAGGTTAAACCTATAACTCACCAACATTTTTTGTTGACGTTTAAAACATGTTTATTCTCAGGTGAATACTAAGAGCTTCCGCTGTTGCATACTAAAATAGGGACAAGATTTGGAGTCCATGTTTGTATGATATTGTGTAAAAACTGCATTCAAGAAACTGATTTCGATGTAACATATTTGTATTGTAAACCATTATGTAATGGTCGTGTGTAAACAGGATATTTTAGATTATCATTATTTGATAATCTACGTAAAGCTTTTTAAACCTTTATTTATGAAATAAAGGTTATGGTTTGTTTTAAAAATGAATGCAGTCTTTGAAAAACGTCTCATATAGAGGTCAAAACCTCGCAACGAAATCAATTAATATGGAACGTTTTTTAATCAATAAGAACGGGACATTTCACCTGGGCTACTGGAAAAGTTGATTTCCAGATATTTTAGTTCGAGTAGATGACTTTTCGTTTAGGCCTCGCCTAAATCCGATGTACGGTTTAGGATTTATAGCCTTCCGAAAGTCACCACGCCTTGTAACGTTGTGCTGAAATTTCTAACCTACTCGCACTTAAACCGTCGGAACAGTCAAACGAAGACGAGTTAGGTTCTGAAAATCGGTCATAGGTTAGAGGACTCACATGCGGGGTTGAATTCGAGATCGAGTTTATGTGTTTATGTTTTAGGCTTAGGTTTGGTGGGTTGTCTTTGTTTAACTTATCAGTTGTAATTCATATATTGCTTATGTGTTGTTCATATTGTTTAGAACGAACATAGTTTCTCTATAGATCGTTATGATCTATTTAATGCTGTACCACCGGAACCTCGGTTCTTTTATATATATATACATATTAATAGTTTTGCCAAAAAAAAAAAAAATTGCTGGCTCAAACTCAATACTTTTTTTCCCAACAGCTTTATACTTGTTCATCTTGACAAGTTGCTCAACATCTTATATAATATATAATATCATAGATATGATGGAGTGAGATAGTATTTCAATATGAATATGAATTGCAGTTAAAATAAAATTATATTAGTTATTGTAGTACTTACCAAAAACAGAAACCATGGGTTGATTGTTTTCTTTTGGAACAAACCACTCTTGAACATCTTTAAAAGTAACAAAGTTGAAGATATCTTTCATAATAGTAAAGTGTTGACATCTTCTTACTTTAGATTTTTTCAATAAACCGATTATAAATTTGTGGCCCACAAGTTTATATTCATCTTTGTCAGCTTTGACTTCAAAGTTGCTAACTTCAACAAAACTACCATCCATGAATGTATGAGCAAAAAACAGCATTATATTTTTATAAATTGTAGCCCTTATTTTATTCCCCCTGTAATATCAAAAGTACATTAGGAGATGTACATGTAAAGTGTATTCATAAAAACATATTTAATTGATAACATAAATAAATCATAGCAAAGTTATATTCATTAACTGATGCATATAAAATCTGAATCAAAACTCTAAACTTAAACCTAAACCCTAAGATTTATAATATAAACCATAAACCTAAACCGATACCTAAACCCTAAAATTTATAATATAAACCATAAAAAATATTGTATCTACATACTGAGTGATCATGCATATTTTTACCATAGGGTTTAACATGCCTGCTCAATACGTTATTGGGGTTTAAGGATCTTAGAACGAGGCTCTCCGGTCCGGCTACCGTGAATAACCCCAGCCGACATGATGATGTCGGCGGGGTGGCTAAGTGATTAAGTCCACCTTTTAATGACGATCGTCGATTAGAAGGCCCCAAATAAGGTCGTAGGTGCTAGTTAATCAAGAAACTAACATGTTAACCTTGAGAAGATGCTAGATGATGTTGTTACGTAAGGTGACGATGTCTAGAATGATAGTTAGGGTTTGTATATATAGGCAAACCCTAATTCTAGAACCATCCGAGATAAAGGCAATCCTTTCCATAACAAACTCCCCCGAATCACGGATGTAATTATGGAAAAGATATTTACTTGATAGTCAAGTAATTGTTGTACCGGGAACAAAGGCATTAGATACGAATCTGCGTACCGCATAACTCACATGAGCACACGCATACGCACCCTAGCGGGTGCTCGCATACATATGGGCATGCGGGTTGCGGTATCATTATGTCCCCCCAGTTTGATGTTATATGGCGCAAGACATATGATATCAAACTATTAAGCGGAAAAAACAAGAAAACGGCTAGCATTCAATGTTCCGCGTGCGTTTCGAGGTCATTTAATGCCTGTCACTGTCGCAGAAGACCATTCGGCTGATAAGACGTAAAGTGGCAGTTGGCAGGCGCGTGTCAGCCACGCGCTCATAGGTAACCATACCCAACTGACATCCACGCGCACACTTAAAATACCACCCGTTGATCGCGTAACACGTGTACAGCCACGATCAACCCATTCCACCCCATGACTCCAAATCGTCACTATAAATAGCCCCAATTCACACACATTTCCATTTTTCTGCTCCAAGCTTCCCCAATACGCTGCTATATTCAATTCCGATCAAATCCTAAATACTCCAGCCACCGTCTAAAGGTTAGTAATTCTCCAACCACTCTATAGAAAATGACTAAGGCTAACGAGACCTATGTAGATAGTGTTAGATCGATTATAGAGCTGAAACACATTGATTACTTAGTCAAACAATACCTACCGTTAGCAAAGTACAATCCGGTGCCACCCCTGTCTAATCAGCGTGCTCACGAGCCACCGGAGAAGAAGGTGGCCATCTACGAACATGCGTTCAAGCACGGCAACTTTAGGGTCCCCCCCTCCGACTTCTTCCTAGGCGTACTAGACCACTTCAGAGTGGGATTAGGGCAACTACACCCTTATGCCATAGGTAAAATAGTACTGTTTGAGATGTGGTGCGTCGCACTCAACAAGGTACTGCTGGTTAAAGTTTTCTATCATCTATACCGCTTAGCCAATCACCACAAATCCTGGTTCACCTTCTTCGCCCGACAAAATTTCACAAAAACCCCAAAGTCGAATGCGGATAACTGGAAAGAAACTTTCTTTTACATTAACCAAACTGTAGTTGGTACCAATTTTCCGCAAACGCTTATATGGTGCGAGAAGGTGGAGAAGGATGTGAACAAAACCCCGGTCCTTGATGACGAGGAAACAAAGCTATTGGCGGAGTGCGCTAACGCACAGCTGGTGCACCAGTCATACGGGAACGTAATGTTGCGGTTAGGGAAGATCTCCACACACTGGCCATGGGAAGATGTGCGTCCAGCCATAGTCGGACCGGATGGAAAGGGTAGGAATAGTATAATCACGTACTAACATAACAGTTTGCTGTTTATATGTGCTAACACATGCGTGCATGTTTGCAGAGATGAAGATGAAGAATACTGACTGCGGAGGAGATTGCGGGCATCGCCTTCCACAAGTAGAATGTGAACCAGCAGTTAGAGCAGGAGAAAACTGGCGAGAATGCACCTGCCACCTCCGGTAATAAGCGCAAGGCCGCCGAAGCTTCCCAACCCTAACAGAAGAAGAAGAAACTCACTCCCAAACAGAGGGAGGACAAGCGAAACGACAACTTCATTCCCATCGAACCCCGTTCTGCGGATCTACCTCCCCCATCTTCTGGTAAGAGTTCTGCTTTCACACATACCGCATACTTAAGTTTGCATTTATTTAACCATTTATTAATACGCAGAGCATGCTGAAGAAACACATCACACCCCACCACGGGTCAATCTGGAACTTGAAGCTACCGCCGAGTCAAAGGACAAAACGATACACCTGGACTCCGAGTCTACACCAAACCCGCCACACGGTATCTTCCGATTGGCGAACCTGGCGCAGCTCATCCAGTCATCAGCGGAAAACACCGCAAAGCAATCCGCCTTCCTCCAACAAATCTTCCCAGCTGAGTTCCGCAACCAACTAGCCGCACTGCCCTTCAATCAGGCGCTCAACGCCTTCATCCAAAACGGCCTCCTCTTTTTTGGCATGGTTGCGGATCAAGCCCGCCGTTCCACGAACTTGTATCAAGTGGCCGTGCAGAAAGAAACAGAATTAGGGCTGCTACAAGCGGGAGTTGAGCAGGTTAAGAAAGACAGGGACGCCACGGAAGAAGCGCGCAAGGCGGTAGAGTTAACTGCGGCGGAAACCAAAACCGCATTGATTGAAGAGAGAAAGAAGAATCGCGAGCTGGTTGGGGCAGTTGACCAGTCCAAGGGGGAGACTGAGCGTCTGCGTGTGGAGCTAGAAAAGGTGACTAGGGAGAAGGATGACGCGGTGACTGGCCGCGAGCTAGCGGAGGCGGACTTGACAAAGCTTCGCACCGCTCTTCCTACCATTGCGCAGAAGGTGATGGATTCCGGGCCCGTGTCCGACAAGTTCAATGCCTATGTTGACGCGGTTAAAGACCACGAAATCAACAAGGCCATGCTAGAGGTGATCCAAGCCTGTGGGCTCACACTGCCGTACCCCGACGTCGTGCAGAAAAAATTGAAGGAGGGTACAGCTGCGGTGCTCATGGAAGCGGAAGAAGCCATCACTGCCATCCCGATCCCCCTAATTAATGCGTTTGTGGCGGACCCTAACATGTCGATTGACGGGTTCCTCAAGGAGGATTATTAGGTTGTTGTAATAGTTGTGCCGTAAGTCCTATGCTTAGGCAGGCAATTGTAAATACAATTTTTGGGCCTTAAGTCCCGTGATGGGCAGGCGTTTGAAACAATTACCATTTGTAATAACTTTATGTATATATTATCATGTTATGCATGCGTAGTGTATTAATTTGTTTATATATCGCGAATCAAAACAAAGAATTAACCGCATGCCCATGCGCATAGTTAACCAAAACTTATGCGTATGATCAGGTACTGCGTAAAATAAACCAATACTTTAGTGATTTTACCTTGAAAAACTTAGACTCAAAAGCTACTGCGTTATTGCTTTGTCATGTACTAGGGGTGCACTTTAGCTGTATGGTAAGCAACGCAACTAAAAACAAACCAATGCTTTTATGCTTAAGAGTTCCTCACGCAAACCAATGCGAGAGTAATTACGCACAAGCAAACCAATGCTTGTATTTTTAAGTCGACTTGGCAGCCATCTAGTCTGCGTGGCGCTTGGCTAGGGGAAAACCAATTCCCTTCGCCTGCCGTTAATGTCTAGCCTTGTAACCAAACAGGCTTCTGCTGCACGGGGGCTAGAGGACACCCCTTAAGTAGGCAGGAACCGCATATAAAAAGAAAAACAATAAAAGTATGCGCCAGTAAATATTCAATTGGCATTAATAATGATTACAACCGTGACACATCCTAATGGATGGAAAATACATAGAAAAAATAATGCGCTAAAATAAATTGGAGTGATCAGGTCCATCCAGCTACATATAACATTTTTTCAACAATGTCGCGTGCCAAGTGCGTTTCACAGGTTTTCCATCTAATGTCTCGAGATGTTATGCCCCGGTGTTGCTTGCTTTTGCTACCCTATACGGACATTCCCAGCGGGGGCCCAATTTTCCAGTATCCTCCGTATGACTTGCATCATTCTAATGCCAAACTAAGTCCCCGCACTTATAAGAGCGCGAACACACACGCTGATTGTAGTACTTTGCAATTTTCTGCTTGTTATTGGCTTCGTTTACCGCCACAGAGAGTCTGCATTTTTCAAGCAGATTAAGATTTTCCCGTAAAGCTTCTGAGTTATTTTGTTCGTCAAAATTCTGTATGCGGAACGTTGGTACCCCAACTTCTGCGGGCACAACAGCTTCTGATCCATAAACCAAACTGAACGGAGTCTCACCAGTACTTGCTTTGGGTGTTGTTCTATGCGCCCACAAAACCTTTGGCAGTTTGTCCACCCAACCAACTCTACCATGGCCCAACCTAGCTTTGATTCCAGCCA
The DNA here is from genome assembly GCF_046630445.1 of Rutidosis leptorrhynchoides. Lineage (NCBI taxonomy): Eukaryota > Viridiplantae > Streptophyta > Magnoliopsida > Asterales > Asteraceae > Rutidosis > Rutidosis leptorrhynchoides. Next base: position 323,347,385 of record NC_092335.1, on the reverse strand, counting down.
CTATGTCCCGGTTGGTGACTTCGCACTGGCCGTTCGCCTGCAGATGCGCAACAGATGTGAAAGTTTGCTTAATATTAAGCTCCGCGCACCAGCTGCGGAAAGGATCTCCCACAAATTGCGTACCATTATCACTAACAATTTCGTTTGGTATACCGAATCGACAAACTATGTCTTCCCATACAAAATTACGCACCCTTTTTCCTGATATTGTCGCCAACGGTCGTGCTTCAACCCATTTCGTGAAATAGTCGATTGCAACAATCAAGAATTTGATGTTTCCTCGGCCTTTTGGAAATGGTCCGACTATGTTAATTGCCCATTTGCAGAATGGCCATGGTGAGGAGACCGGTATCATAGGATGCACAGGTGCCCTGCTGATGGATGCATGTATTTGGCAAGATTCGCATTATTTAACTATTCGCGCGATATCTGCTTACATAGTGGGCCAATAATAACCTAGCCGCATAATTTTTGACACAAAATGAAATGTCCCGTTCTTATTGATTAAAAACGTTCCATATTAATTGATTTCGTTGCGAGGTTTTGACCTCTATATGAGACGTTTTTCAAAGACTGCATTCATTTTAAAACAAACCATAACCTTTATTTCATCAATAAAGGTTTAAAAAGCTTTACGTAGATTATCAAATAATGATAATCTAAAATATCCTGTTTACACACGACCATTACATAATGGTTTACAATACAAATATGTTACAACAAAATAAGTTTCTTGAATGCAGTTTTTACACAATATCGTACAAGCATGGACTCCAAATCTCGTCCTTATTTAAGTATGCGACAGCGGAAGCTCTTAATAATCACCTGAGAATAAACATGCTTAAAACGTCAACAAAAATGTTGGTGAGTTATAGGTTTAACCTATATATACCAAATCATAATAATAGACCACAAGATTTCATATTTCAATACACATCCCATACATAGAGATAAAAATCATTCATATGGTGAACACCTGGTAACCGACATTAACAAGATGCATATATAAGAATATCCCCATCATTCCGGGACACCCTTCGGATATGATATAAATTTCGAAGTACTAAAGCATCCGGTACTTTGGATGGGGTTTGTTAGGCCCAATAGATCTATCTTTAGGATTCGCGTCAATTAGGGTGTCTGTTCCCTAATTCTTAGATTACCAGACTTAATAAAAAGGGGCATATTCGATTTCGATAATTCAACCATAGAATGTAGTTTCACGTACTTGTGTCTATTTTGTAAATCATTTATAAAACCTGCATGTATTCTCATCCCAAAAATATTAGATTTTAAAAGTGGGACTATAACTCACTTTCACAGATTTTTACTTCGTCGGGAAGTAAGACTTGGCCACTGGTTGATTCAGGAACCTATAACAATATATACATATATATCAAAGTATGTTCAAAATATATTTACAACACTTTTAATATATTTTGATGTTTTAAGTTTATTAAGTCAGCTGTCCTCGTTAGTAACCTACAACTAGTTGTCCACAGTTAGATGTACAGAAATAAATCGATAAATATTATCTTGAATCAATCCACGACCTAGTGTATACGTATCTCAGTATTGATCACAACTCAAACTATATATATTTTGGAATCAACCTCAACCCTGTATAGCTAACTCCAACATTCACATATAGAGTGTCTATGGTTGTTCCGAAATATATATAGATGTGTCAACATGATAGGTCGAAACATTGTATACGTGTCTATGGTATCTCAAGATTACATAATATACAATACAAGTTGATTAAGTTATGGTTGGAATAGATTTGTTACCAATTTTCACGTAGTTAAAATGAGAAAAATTATCCAATCTTGTTTTACCCATAACTTCTTCATTTTAAATCCGTTTTGAGTGAATCAAATTGATATGGTTTCATATTGAACTCTATTTTATGAATTTAAACAGAAATAGTATAGTTTTATAGTCGGAAAAATAAGTTACAAGTCGTTTTTGTAAAGGTAGTCATTTCAGTCGAAAGAACGACGTCTAGATGACCATTTTAGAAAACATACTTCCACTTTGAGTTTAACCATAATTTTTGGATATAGTTTCATGTTCATAAAAATCATTTTCTCAGAATAAAAACTTTTAAATCAAAGTTTATCATAGTTTTTAATTAACTAACACAAAACAGCCCGCGGTGTTACTACGACGGCGTAAATCCGGTTTTACGGTGTTTTTCGTGTTTCCAGGTTTTAAATCATTAAGTTAGCATATAATATAGATATAGAACATGTGTTTAGTTGATTTTAAAAGTCAATTTAGAAGGATTAACTTTTGTTTGCGAACAAGTTTAGAATTAACTAAACTATGTTCTAGTGATTACAAGTTTAAACCTTCGAATAAGATAGCTTTATATGTATGAATCGAATGATGTTATGAACATCATTACTACCTTAAGTTCCTTGGATAAACCTACTGGAAAAGAGAAAAATGGATCTAGCTTCAACGGATCCTTGGATGGCTCGAAGTTCTTGAAGCAGAATCATGACACGAAAACAAGTTCAAGTAAGATCATCACTTGAAATAAGATTGTTATAGTTATAGAAATTGAACCAAAGTTTGAATATGATTATTACCTTGTATTAAAATGATAACCTACTATAATAAACAAAGATTTCTTGAGGTTGGATGATCACCTTACAAGATTGGAAGTGAGCTAGCAAACTTGAAAGTATTCTTGATTTTATGTAACTAGAACTTGTAGAATATATGAAGAACACTTAGAACTTGAAGATAGAACTTGAGAGAGATCAATTAGATGAAGAAAATTGAAGAATGAAAGTGTTTGTAGGTGTTTTTAGTCGTTGGTGTATGGATTAGATATAAAGGATATGTAATTTTGTTTTCATGTAAATAAGTCATGAATGATTACTCATATTTTGGTAATTTTATGAGATATTTCATGCTAGTTGCCAAATGATGGTTCCCACATGTGTTAGGTGACTCACATGGGCTGCTAAGAGCTGATAATTGGAGTGTATATACCAATAGTACATACATCTAAAAGCTGTGTATTGTACGAGTACGAATACGGGTGCATACGAGTAGAATTGTTGATGAAACTGAACGAGGATGTAATTGTAAGCATTTTTGTTAAGTAGAAGTATTTTGATAAGTGTATTGAAGTCTTTCAAAAGTGTATAAATACATATTAAAACACTACATGTATATACATTTTAACTGAGTCGTTAAGTCATCGTTAGTCGTTACATGTAAGTGTTGTTTTGAAACCTTTAGGTTAACGATCTTGTTAAATGTTGTTAACCCAATGTTTATAATTTCAAATGAGATTTTAAATTATTATATTATCATGATATTATAATGTATGAATATCTCTTAATATGATATATATACATTAAATGTCTTTACAACGATAATCGTTACATATATGTCTCGTTTAAAAATCATTAAGTTAGTAGTCTTGTTTTTACATATGTAGTTCATTGTTAATATACTTAATGATATGTTTACTTATCATAGTATCATGTTAACTATATATATATATATATATCCATATATATGTCATCATATAGTTTTTACAAGTTTTAACGTTCGTGAATCACCGGTCAACTTGGGTGGTCAATTGTCTATATGAAACATATTTCAATTAATCAAGTCTTAACAAGTTTGATTGCTTAACATGTTGGAAACATTTAATCATGTAAATATCAATCTCAATTAATATATATAAACATGGAAAAGTTCGGGTCACTACACAAAAGACCTGTGCCCCGAATGAAGAGCGCATGCACCTTCATGCACCTCGCGTATAACCTCCTCTGCCTCTTTCGGGCCAATACACCTTAAGTGCAGCCCTAAATAATTTTTCTGATATAGGACATCACCCTCAAGGGCATATAGTGGTGCCTTGGTGCGGACCTTCTTCGCATCAACGGAGTCTGTAGGTGATGTGTCGTCCCGTAGGAAAGCAATAATGGATGTCATCCATGTTGAGCTGGATTCCTCGACAGGTGCTACCAAAGGCATCATAATGATGGATTTTGCATGCAGTTCTTCTATAAGAACTTTCTTCCCCAGATGATCAAAAGCCAAAGTGGCCAATTTACTAAGCGCATCCGCTTTCTTATTTTGCCCCCGCATTACGTGGGAGATTTGAAAAGCTTCAAACTGGTCAGCGAGGTTATGAACAAGCGATAAATATTGCTGCATGGCAATGTCGTGTGCTTCAAAGTCCCCGCTGACTTGACTACATACCAGTTTTGAATCCACATAAGCGTGCAGAATTTTAACATTCAATTTATGCGCATTACGCATACCCGCTAACAGAGCCTCGTATTCTGCTTCGTTGTTCGTAACAGCAAAATTAAACCGTAGCGCATATGTATGCTCTTCGCCATCTGGACCAGTTAAAATTACACCCGCAACCGCGCCAGCTGCGCTGCAGGCACCATCGGTGTATAACTCCCATGGTGACAAAGTTGGTGCAGGCGTATCTTGATGTTTTGCTGATGCCTCGACATCCGCAGGTAACTCTGCTAGGTAATCCGTAAGTATTTGACCCTTAACCGCGCTGCGCGAAGAAAAATTTATTTCATGTTCTCCCAACTCAACTGCCCATTTAGCCATTCGGCCAGAAATCTCAGGCTTGTATAACACCTGAAAGAAAAATGATTGCGTTAGTCAATGCGGTAACTCCGGACATTGCCGCAAATTAGGCATGTACCGACCTGTTTGATCGGTTAATTAGTTAGAACCACGATTGGATGTGCTTGAAAGTACCGGCGCAAACGCCGCGCCGTGTGGACTAGCGCATATACTAGCTTTTCTATTGGTGAATAGTTTACTTCACTTGATGTCAGTGTCTTGCTTACGAAGTAGACCGGCATTTGCGTCTAAGAAAACCTCAGCTTTATATTTCTGCAAAATAAATAATGTATGTAAATAAAAGTGGATTACCTTTCCGCGATATGCGATAAGAACCGAGCTGATAGTCTCTTTCGATGCCGTAAGATACAGCGTAAGCATTTCTCCTGATACTGGCGCGGTGAGTGTTGGTAATTCAGCGAGCACCTTCTTCATCTCCTGAAAGGCTGATTCTGCTTCCTGAGTCCACACGAAGTCTTTTTTCTTTAAACAATTTTTCAAAGTATTGAAGAATGGCAATTGTCGCTCTGCGGCCTTCGACAAAAACCACGTGATCGCCGCAAGCTTCCCTGTTAGACTCTGCACATCTTTCTTTGTCTTCGGAGATGGTAAACTATCAATGGCTTCAATCTTTTTGGGATTTGCCTTGATTCCCCGCGCTGTCACCACATGACCTAGAAACTTGCCTTCCTCTTCCCCAAAACTACATTTGAGCGGGTTAAGCTTCATGTTTATCCTGCGTAGAGATGTAAATGTTTCTAGGATGTCCGTGAGCATTTCTTCTTCAGTGTTGCTCTTAATTACCAGGTCGTCAACGTACGCTTCAAGATTCCTACCAATTTGGTGTTTGAACGCCGCATCAATTACGCGCTGATAGGTTGCACCTGCGTGTTTTAATCCGAAGGGCATCTTCGTATAACAGTAAATACCTTGCGGTGTATGGAAAGCAGTCTTGTCCTCATCTTCCGCAGCCATTAAGATTTGGTGATAACCCTTGTACGCGTCTAGAAAACACTTGTACCGGAACCCTGACAGTGATTCCACCTTCCAATATATTTCCAGGAGAGGGTAGTTGTCCTTAGGACACGCTTTATTAATGTCTTTAAAATCAACACACATCCGCCAATTACCATCAGCCTTTTTGACTAACACAGGATTAGCAACCCATGTCTGATACCGCACCTCCCGCAGGATGTTTGCTTTAACAAGATTATCCACTTCTGCGCATAGCCAATCACTGCGCTCAAGAGCCATATGCTGCTTCTTTTATCTAACGGGCGTGAGTGATGGGTTAACATTCAATTTATGTTCCGCACTGTCTCGCGGTACCCCGGTCATGTCTGATTCACGCCACGCAAAAACATCTGCGTTAGCGGTCAATATTCTGTGCAATTTGGCCTTTGTTTTGGCTGACAATCCTGCGCCGATTTTAATCGGCTTATCCGGATGTAAACGGTTTGCTATGACCGTACTGCTTACGAGTTGTTCTCCTATGCTGGGAATGTTTACAGGCACAACTGAACCACACAACTCGGTTGTTTGATGTGAAGCAATTGTGGCAACCCCTCCCTTCGTAGGAAACTTTATTAAACCATGCACCACCGACGGTATAATGTTCACAATCATATCATAATCATTATCATAACATGATCACAATCATAATCACAACCTAATTATAATATGATCATATTCCTATCATAATACACGCATATCGTATATCATCTCTTATCATTACCACCATAATCTATCTTCCTCATCATCTATATTATATATCTATCATCATCATCTTGCTAAACTATCATTAACATCGACATACCATCATGATTTCATTTCTATAACATAACCCGAAGTGAGCAACAGCAAAAAGGAAAAATAGAGCTGCAGAAATCTCATATGTTCATCATTGCCCTCTTCACACTTCAATTGAGAAAAAATATAGCAGTAACAGTCAAGCTGCAAGGTAGATATATGGAGATGGTTTTTCTCGTTTGGGTCATGGTTTTAACAGCAAAACAGATGCAACAGTTTAGCTGTTGTGGTTGATGATTTAAGGTTGATTCAACATAAAACTCACAAGTAATAGCAGTAGCAAAATATCAATACAGCAGCAGATTTGTAACAATTTAATGAGGTTATTTTGAATTCGAATAAGATTAGCAAGGGTTTATCACCATCGGCAGTCATCATTTAAATGTGCTGGTTGTCCCAAAAATAAATATACACATATATTTGTAACTCAACCGAAAAGAAATCATACACCTTCAAATTTGATTCATCAAATTCACTCGTTTCAGCCTATAATCCTAACATAAATGTTGTTATAAATCACTTCTCAAATGCTCAACACTAGAAATCAAAACCTAAAACAACCTATAATACTCTAATTTGAATAAAGAGTTCGTTTTAACTTTTTGATTTTAAAATTTTGACTCCAAAATTTATAATCAATTTGCGGAATTAGGGGCTGTAAACTTACAGATAGGTCAATGGAATGATTCCTAACACTCCTTCATTTTTAGATTGTGATAATTGATTCTGATTCGAGCTATTGATCTAAAACCTGACATGAACAGAGGAAACGGGTTTGTTTCTTCAATTTCTCTTTAATCCTCCGATTTAGTAACAGCTAATAGAGTGTGATACTGGTAATTGAGTGATTGTTGCAATGACATGAGATGATAGGATGGTGTTTTGTAGTGAAGGTGGGGATTGACCGTTATTCACGAGTGTGCAGAGAAGCAGGAAAAGAAAATAATGATCTGAGTGTGATTAATATACATATATGCGTATATATCTGACTTTTTATCTTATTTTTATTTTTAATATAATTAATTATTAAATATTAAATATCTTAATAATAATAATAATACTTTTTAATATTACTAATAATAATTATCATAATAATACTAATAATAATAATAATAATAATCCTATTAATAACTAAAATCATGATTTTACTACTAATTATAAAAATATTGATATTAATGCTCTTAACAATAATATTAATGTAACAAATTAAATGTATCAACTTATTTTAAGATACTAATATTAATAATACTGATATTTATTTTAGTAATAATGAAAGTGATAATAACAATATTAATATGATAACTTGTAATTACATATATTAATATTACAATTTATAATTATGTAATATTTAATGATTATATAGTATATATATATATATATATATATATATATATATATATATATACACATATATATAATAACATATATTGTATATCCATCTTAACATATTACACTATACATATAATCATCAATTAAGTATAAAATTCATATATATATATATATATATATATATATATATATATATATATATATATATATATATATATATATATATATATATTTCAAATTACTATACCTATAATTATATTTTATTTATCAGGTTTTATTACATCGTATATTATATTCCGATTACTATTTAAATATATACAATAACCATATACATATTTATTTACAAACAATTGTTCGTGAATCGTCGAGAACAGTCGAAGGTCAATTGAATATATGAAACAGTTCAAACTTTTTGAGACTTAACATTACAGACTTTGCTTATCGTATCGAAATCATATGAAGATTAAGTTTAAATTTGGTCGAAAATTTCCGGGTCGTCACAACCTGCCCCACCAGCGTCTCCTACCATCAAGGAGCTGACGAGGGAAGTGCATACCCTCTGTGCTCGGGTGACTGAGCTCGAGGACCAGATGACCCACCTGATGGACATCATTTACCCACCATCACCATAGGGCTGTTGTATTAGATTTCATCATTTAATCCCGTTGGTAGTTTCATGTTTTACTCATGTATTGTACGAACCTTATGCGGATGTATGCAACTTTCTTATTAATGAATGGAACTTAATGTTGTTTAATTATTGTACGATGTTTATTTAAGTTATTGCATGTTGGCTTTTGTGCAATCTGCTGCTATTTTCCATGCTTAGTTGTCGTGTTTTGTGTTGATTCCATATTGGTTGCCACATGCTATAATATTATGACTTATTGAATGCTGGATTTTGACTTAAGTCGAAATTTTGTTTAGAAGATCAATGGCAAATGGAAGAGTTCCAAGGGAAACGCCCACAGCGGCACAGATTGAGGAAATGATAACTTCTCGAGTAGCCGCAGCAATAGCGAATGTTAACCCCCAAGCTCCACCGGCTAACCAGAACATTCAGAACGGGTGCACCTATAAGGAATTTCAGAGCTGCAAGCCCCACAATTTTAATGGTACTGAGGGGCCGGTTGGATTAACGAGATGGTTTGAAAAGTTGGAAGCTGTTTTCCGCGTGAGTAACTGTTCCGAAGCAAATAAAACTAAGTACTCCTCCTGCACGTTGTTGGACGGTGCTTTAACGTGGTGGAACACACTTGCTCAGACTAAGGGAATTGATGAGGCTTATGCTACACCATGGGAGGAGTTTAAAAGTGCTATGATCGAGGAGTACTACCCCAGAACCGAAATTCAGAAGATGGAAGCGAAGTTTTGGGAACTGAAAGTTGTAGGGACTGATCTTGATGGCTATAATCACTGGTACTTGGAGTTAGCTTTGATGTGCCCCACAATGATTACCCTTGAATTTAAGCGAATGGAACGGTATTTGTGGGGACTTCCCAAGACCATTCAGGGAAATGTTACCTCTTCGAAACCGGCAGATGTCCCTGAAGCTATACGCATGACGCACACCCTGATGAACCAGATCACCCGCAAGGAACCAGAGAGAGCGAAATCAGAATCAGGAGCTAGTAATAAGAAGCATAAATGGGAAGGCAACAAAGGAAAGGTCTTTGATCAAAACCCAGCTAAGAGTCATGAGAGTTTTAAGGGAAACAACGACTGGAGGAACCCCAACCCGAACCCTAGCTCAAACCCTAACTACAAGGGTAGTCTCCCACAGTGCAAGAGATGCTACAAGCATCATACTGGGTACTGCAATGTGGTATGTGAAAAGTGTAAGAGGACTGGGCACATTGGCAAAGATTGCAAGATCACTACCCCATATGTGACTGAAGACAAACCCTACTGGACCAAGAAAGTGTTTTGAGTGCGTTCAACAAGGCCACTTCAGGAATGAATGCCCGAACAAGAAGAAGGACGGCGGATCGGCACGTGGAAGGGTTTTCAACATGAACGCCAGGGATGCCCGTGAGGATCCTGACTTGGTCACAGGTACATTCACTATCAATAACCTCTTTGCTTCTGTCTTATTTGATACCAGTGCCGATAGGAGTTATGTATGTAGACATTTTTGTTCTAAGATAGACTGGTCGTTAGTACCTTTAGACGAGAGTATTCTTGTTTAAGTAGCCAATGGGAAACTTGAGAAAGCTGACCAAATAAGCCGAGGAGGTATAATAAACCTAGCTGGTGTGAACTTTGAGATTGATTTGATACCTATCAAGTTGGGAAGTTTCGATGTGATAGTTGGTATGGATTGGTTGTCCAAAGTAAGAGCAGAAGTTGTTTGTGAAGAGAAGATTATCCGTATACCTCGCGAGGACGGTGTGCCATTGATTGTATACGGAGAGAAAGGTAGCCCAAAACTGAACCTTATTAGTTGCATGAAGGTACAGAAAGTAATGAGGAAATGACGTTTTGCTATTTTAGCACATGTGAAGAGGTTAGAAACTGAGGAGAAGAGCGTTGATGATGTACAAATTGTGAATGAATTTCCCGACGTCTTTCCAGAAGAGTTACCTGGATTACCGTCGCCGCGATCAGTGGAATTCCAGATTGATCGAGTACCAGGAGCTGCACCTGTAGCTCGTGCACCTTATAGACTTGCACCTTCCGAAATGCAAGAGTTACAGAGTCAACTACAGGAATTGTTAAACCGTGGATTTATCCAACCAAGCTCTTCGCCTTGGGGCGCTCCTGTTTTGTTCGTAAAGAAGAAGGACGGATCTTTCCGCATGTGTATTGACTACCGCGAACTCAAAAAATTGATGATCAAGAATCGGTATCCCCTTCCCAGGATTGACGATCTTTTCAATCAGCTGTAAGGATCAAGCGTTTATTCTAAGATCGATTTACGATCCGGTTACCACCAGTTGAGGGTGAAGGAGAGCGATGTGATGAAGACTACGTTCAGAACCCGTTACGGTCATTATGAGTTTCTCGTGATGCCATTCGGTTTAACCAACGCACCTGCCGTGTTCATGGATCTCATGAATCGCGTATGCAAACCATACCTGGACAAGTTCGTTATCGTCTTCATAGATGATATCCTCATCTACTCCAAAAGTGAAGCAGAACATGAGCAACATCTCTGACTCGTACTGGAACTCTTGAGACAAGAGCAACTTTATGCCAAATTCTCCAAGTGTGAGTTTTGGTTGAAGGAAGTTCAATTTCTGGGTCATATTGTGAGCGATCAGGGTATCAAAGTTGATCCCGCAAAGATCTAAGCTATCATCAAGTGGGAAACCCCCACTACTCCAACTCATATCCGCCAATTTCTAGGCCTCGTCAGTTATTACTGAAGGTTCATTGAAGGTTTCTCTCTGATTGCACGCCCGTTAACTGCACTGACTCACAAAGGGAAGAAATTCGTTTGGGCAACCGAGCAAGAGTCAGCATTTCAAACCTCGAAGCAGAACTTGACCACCGCACCTATCCTATCCCTCCCCGAAGGCAGTGATGATTTTGTTGCTTATTGCGATGCCTCGAAAAATGGTTTTGGGTGTGTACTAATGCAACGAACGAAAGTTATTGCTTATGCCTCTCGTCAACTAAAAATTCACGAGCGAAACTACACGACTCACGATCTCGAACTTGGAGCTGTTGTCTTTGCATTAAAACTATGGAGACACTATCTTTATGGAACAAAGAGTACCATCTTAACCGACCACAAAAGCCTCCAACACATCCTTGATCAGAAGCAACTAAACATGAGACAGCGATGATGGATCGAGATGTTGAATGACTACGATTGTGAACTTCGTTACCATCCTGGCAAGGCAAATGTTGTAGCCGATGCTTTGAGCCAAAAGGAAAGAATGGTACATCTTCATGTCCGAGCCTTAAACATCACCATCTATTCGAATCTCAATAGCCAAATCCAAGTAGCCCAAGATGACGCTCTCAAAAAGGAGAATATTTCTCAAGAATATTTGAACATCCTCGTTTCTCGATTTGAGGTTAAGGAGACTGGACTCTGGTACTTTGCTGGAAGAATCTGGGTGCCTAGTTATGGGGATTTACGAAGCCTCATTCTAGATGAAGCCCACAAGTCAAGATATTCGATTCATACAGGAGCCGATAAGATGTACCACGATCTCAAGGAACGGTATTGGTGGCCTAATCTTAAGAAGGACATTGCTACTTATGTTGGGAATTGTTTGACTTGTTCAAAGGTTAAGGCCGAACATCAAAGGCCATCCGGGTTACTTCAGCAACCCGAAATCCCGCAATGGAAGTGGGAAAGGATAACGATGGACTTCATTACAAAACTACCAAAGACGTTGGGTGGATACGATACCATCTGGGTTATCATTGACCGTCTTACCAAATCTGCACACTTCCTAGCCATGAAAGAAACTGATACAATGGAGAAACTCGCTCAGCTATACATAAAGGAAATTGTATCTCGTCATGGTGTGTCCTTATCTATTATTTCAGACCGAGATGCCCGTTTTGCTTCTAGATTTTGGCGTTCCCTACAAGAAGCTTTGGGAACACGTCTCGACATGAGTACCGCATACCACCCACAAACCGACGGACAAAGTGAATGCACGATTCAAACTTTGGAGGACATGTTGCGTGCTTGTGTTATTGATTTCAGAAAAGTTTGGGAAAAGCATTTGCCGCTAGCCGAATTTTCTTACAACAACAGCTATCATTCGAGTATTAATGCCGCACCTTTCGAAGCATTGTATGGCAGCAAGTACCGTTCTCCTATTTGTTGGGCCGAAGTGGGTGAGAAGCAAATCACCGGACCTGAACTCGTTCATGAAACCACCGAGAAGATTGTTCAAATTCAAGCGAGGCTAAAGACGGCCCGTGATCGTCAAAAGAGCTATGCCGACCTTAAATGTAAAGATTTCGAATTCCAAGAGGGCGACCGAGTGATGTTGAAAGTAGCACCTTGGAAAGGTGTAATCCGTTTCGGAAAGCGTGGAAAGTTAAATCTGCAATACATTGGTCCTTTTGAAATCTTGGAGCGTATTGGACCCGTTGCTTACCGTTTGGATCTTCTAATACAATTGAGCTCCGTTCATCCTACCTTTCACGTATCGAATATGAAGAAGTGTCTTGCTGAACCGGAACTTGTCATACCACTAGAAGAACTTACGATTGATGACAAACTCCACTTCATGGAAGAACCCATTGAAATTATGGACCGTGAGGTCAAGACCTTGAAATGTAACAAGATTCCGATTGTCCGAGACCGTTGGAATGCCAAACGAGGACCTGAGTTTACCTGGGAACGAGAGGATCAAATGATGCAGAAGTATCCTCACCTTTTCCCGACTCCACCATCTACCTCAGCTTAAATTTCGGGACGAAATTTTCTTTAACAGGTGGGTAATGTAATGACCTGACTTTTTCGACTTTTAATTATGTTTATTTCTTTCACGAAACTGCGTACTTGTGCGTACTGAGATAGATTATATTCTGGGATCATTAGTTATGTTAATTATATTCGTTAATTCCTTACAAAGTGTTTTTAGGTACTTAGTTACTTAATGTGATCCTTGATTACATTTACGACCGTTAGTGTCACTTATTGATTAAAGCGAGCTACGAACTTGGTACACGTTAAACTTTTGCCATAATTGGGATATTAAGGCTACGTAAAATTAATTGTTACTTATTAATGGCAATTACTTAGTTTTATGGTTCCTTAATTATACTTAAGTGTTTACTAAGGCTTACTAGTTACCTTATTGGACTTAACACCTTAATGGACTTCCATGGCCCAACCCATCCAACTTAGTGGGCTAGTTAGTGGACTAATTAACCCATGTGATTAAGATTTAGCCCATGAAAGCATAAGACAAGTATTATGCATGCTTATGTACCAAGGCTTGCATGATGTCTCAAACCACCCAACATGTCACCATCACCATGTACTACCACCATGCACCACACCACATAAGGCCAAGATGGTCCCCTCACCCTTGCCCCCATGACCGTAGGCCACCACCCTCATCCCCACCAATTTTTTTTTCTTTTTCTGATAAATACCAACACTTCATCCACTTCTCTCATTCTTCAATTCATTTTCTCAAACACACACTTCTCTCTACTTTCTCACTCTAGAATTCTCTCTCAAATTGTAAGTTTGAAAACTTACTTCTTTTCTTTCTTTTCTTAACTTTAATTCATAAATCATCATCATCATGAACAAAGATTCAAGTTTTGTAACTTGAATCTTCATAACTTTTGTTGATTTAAACTTTGTTTTGAAAAGCTTTCAAGAACATGATGGATTAAAGCTTCTTAGCTTTGAATCTTCATAATCTTGCTAGATCTAAGTCTATTTACTTAAGATCTCTTTATTTATGTTTAAAGATCAAAACCCATGTTTATGATCTTCATGTAACTTGAAGATCCAACACTTTACTTTATGGATCTTCAAGAAAGTTTGAAATACAAGCTTACTAGTTTGATGTTTCTACAAAAAGTTAAGATAAGATCAAAGTTTGTTAACTTATGATCTTCTTTTGTTTGTTGTAGTTTAGATTTGTGACTTGTGTTTTCAAGAAACAAAAGATGCAAGCTTACTAGCTTGAGATCTCATAAGTGTTATTAGGAATCCAAGCTCTCTAGCTTAGGGTTTCATTTTTTTGGTTGATCTAAGTTGTGTAACTTATGATCTTCTACTTTGTTTAAGAGAAAGCTTATTAGCTTATGATCACTTACTTTACAAGATCTAAGTTTCCTAACTTATGGTTGTGTAAAAGTTGAAAGTCTAAGTGTTATGACTTAGGGTTTCACCAAGAGCATGAGATCTAGACTTTGTAGTCTAAGGTCTTTAATATTTAGCTAAGATCTAAGCTCTCTAGCTTAAGGTCTTGCTTATTTAGTTTGATTCAAAGTTTATAGCTTAATAGAACTTGTGATTGTGTTGAAACTAGGAATTGATATAACTTTGGTTCATCATATTGCTCAACCTCGCACATGAGTTGTTATTTGTTTCCTAGTCTTAACTTTGTGTGTTGATGGTTAAACCTTGGTTAAAGTGATGCTAAAACATCAAGAGTTGTACACTTGAGGCTTATACGCATCAAGGATGAGAACCGTGATGAGCATCAAACACCGAGAAACCCACCGGAGCACTTGCTTTCTGTTTTCAGGATCTGATCAGGCTCCTGGGCTACTAGAAAAGTTGATTTCCAGATATTTTAGTTCGAGTAGATGACTTTTCGTTTAGGCCTCGCCTAAATCCGATGTACGGTTTAGGATTTATAGCCTTCCGAAAGTCACCACGCCCTTGTAACGTTGTGCTGAAATTTCTGACCTACTCGCACTTAAACCGTCGGAACAGTCAAACGAAGACGAGTGAGGTTCTGAAAATCGGTCATAGGTTAGAGGACTCACATACGGATCCATGGCCACTGGCCTTGCATCATTTCAGTTTGTATAGATGTCGTAGCTGCTGAACGAAGTCAGCCTTTGTTTCGGTCTCTATCCTTGATTGAAAACTTACATTACTTTTTACGTATGATGTTGATGATGATGATACTTAAGACTTAACTTATGTACTTTTAAACCTTTGGGAACGATTTACTGACTTAGTAACTTTTGACCTAGGTTGAGGACCTTTCGGACCGACTTACTTGCTTACTTATCTCGTATCGACTTTTACCTCACTTTCACTGTGAGTTATAGCTTCCCTTTTTACTTATATTATTTGTGGGACTGAGAATACATGCGCTTTTTATGTTTTACTTACTAGGCATGAGTACTTAAACTTCATATATGTGTTGGTTATACAACGGCATAAACTTTCCCCTTAGCTCGGTAACGTTTAGTCATTGTTTTTTGAACCGGTGAACGCGAATCTTAGATATGGATCCATAGGGTTTGACATCCCCACTCGGGCTAGTCGTGCTAGCATTTAACGGGTGTTTAATACTTCATAGACTTACGCACTCGCCAAGTGTACTTTTAGGGTGTGATATTACGTTAAGTTAGTTACCAAGTGCCCACGGATAAACATATACTTTTCATACTGTTTTGAAATACGAAATCTCGTGGCCTACCTCACATTACTTTTACAATTAAACTATAGCTCACCAACATCCGTGTTGACTTTTAAGG
The DNA here is from genome assembly GCF_046630445.1 of Rutidosis leptorrhynchoides. Lineage (NCBI taxonomy): Eukaryota > Viridiplantae > Streptophyta > Magnoliopsida > Asterales > Asteraceae > Rutidosis > Rutidosis leptorrhynchoides. The sequence continues at coordinate 323,331,467 of NC_092335.1, read as the reverse complement.
ATGTTATTTCTCACGTGCTTAGACGTTTGATGCTTCCGATGTAGTAGTCTCGCTGTTAGACTTGCTGTGTAGACTCCCGCTGCTTGTTTAGAGATGTCTCTGCATGAAACATTTACTTTGCATTCACAATCTATGTTACTTTTGAACAATGAATTTGTAATGACCTTTGAGTCTCGTACTTATGTTATTGCTTCCTATTCGTAGAAGCACACTATCGTTTGTAAAACATTTGATGTCGGTAAAGACGTTACCCCTTTTATGAATGCAAACTTATTTTAAAACAGCATATAGTGTTTGACCTTGTAATGATCCTGTTGTTGATGATCCTTACACATTAATTTTATACGGGGCGTCACACCTTGCATTTGCTAGCTCAAGCACGTGAGTCAAACACAAAACAAGCTTTTTCTTTGACTTGGGATATGAGCCACTTTTTTCTTTTTGAAACCCTCCTTTCACCACCGTAAACCACCCATCCATCTTCACTTTCAGCTACCTAACCACCCAATCCTTCATCTACAATCTTCAATTTCTTTTTTGCTTGCCCATTAGTTTCTTCCCAACCTTAACCTTTAACCATATAAACCCTCTAAAGGCTATATTTGGATACTACAGCCTGTTTCCTCTATTCTGTTTCACCCCAAGACCCTAAAACCCTTTTTTTTTCAGCCGTCAACACCAATCCTTGCTGTGTTCCATCTTGTGCAGGTTTGTAAATTTTAATTCGTTTTCCTCATCGACCACCGGCATCTCGCCGGTGGTCCGGTGTTACTCGCTTTTTGTTTGGAATAAGTTCCTCCGTTTATCTCCTTTTCTGGTGACGACTTTTGCCGGCTTGGTTTCTCCGGCCACAAGGTCGGTCTCCAGGCAGCGATCTTGTTAGGATTTTCCTCAGGATCTGGCTTTCGGTTTTTGGTTTGGGGCTGTCTTGTCGGTTTATCGCCGTCGTTCGAGGTGGGAAGCTTCTGCTCAAGTGGCTCTTTCTCTTTCGCTGCTTTTCGTCGTTCTTAGTAGGTTTGTAGGCGGCGAGTTCCTCTTCTGGAACTCTACTTCCCGGTTGGTCGGTAATCGATTATGGGATGGGGTAGGGGCGATTTGGGTAGATCAGCAGTGGTACGTGTGTTTTGCGTGAAATCCGGCGGTTTCCCGGTGGTCTTCTGCCGCCGGCGGTTATGGGTGTTGGTGACTGCTGTTGGCGGCTTTAGGTGGCTGTTCATAGTAGTGGCTGTTTTCCAGGTGGTCGCGGGTGGTGGCTTATGGTGGTGGGCTGCGGGTGGTAGTCACTAGGTGGTGCTGGTGGTTGCTAGCCGTATTTGGCCGCTATTTGTTCATCCATTTGGGACCGAGGGTTTGTAAATGTCGTTAGAAAATTAGCGAAGATGACTGGTTCCTTCATGGTTTGATTCGGCATTTGGTTCTGTTTGGTATCTGCCGGTTTAGTTCATTCATTCCATCTTTCTCGTCGTCGGGTCTTTTGCGGGTTAGATGTTGTTGTCGGCGTTGTTGACTTAGTTGACTTCGGTAAATAGGCCTCGGGTTAGGTGTTCTTGGGTTGCCCGGTGATTGGTTTGGAATTGCGGTTTCTGAGGAGAGCTGTTGCGGGGTTGAATTCGAGATCGAGTTTATGTGTTTATGTTTTAGGCTTAGGTTTGGTAGGTTGTCTTTGTTTAACTTATCAGTTGTAATTCATATATTGCTTATGTGTCGTTCATATTGTTTAGAACGAACATAGTTTCTCTATAGATCGTTATGATCTGTTTAATGTTGTACCACCGGAACCTCGGTTCTTTTATATATATATATATACATATTAATATTTTTGCCAAAAAAAAAAAATTTGCTAGCTCAAACTCAATACTTTTTTTCCCAACAGCTTTATACTTGTTCATCTTGACAAGTTGCCCAACATCTTATATAATATATAATATCATAGATATGATGGAGTCAGATAGTATTTCAATATGAATATGAATTACAGTTAAAATAAAATTATATTAGTTATTGTAGTACTTACCAAAAACAGAAACCATGGGTTGATTGTTTTCTTTTGGAACAAACCACTCTTGAACATCTTTAAAATTAACAAAGTTGAAGATATCTTTCATAATAGTAAAGTGTTGACATCTTCTTACTTTAGATTTTTTCAATAAACCGATTATAAATTTGTGGTCCACAAGTTTATATTCATCTTTGTCAGCTTTGACTTCAAAGTTGCTAACTTCAACAAAACTACCATCCATGAATGTATGAGCAAAAAACGGCATTATATTTTTATAAATTGTAGCCCTTATTTTATTCCCCTGTAATATCAAAAGTACATTAGGAGATGTACATGTAAAGTGTATTCATAAAAACATATTTAATTGATAACATAAATAAATCATAGCAAAGTTATATTCATTAACTGATGTATATAAAATCTGAATCAAAACTCTAAACTTAAACCTAAACCCTAAGATTTATAATATAAACCATAAACCTAAACCGATACCTAAACCCTAAAATTTATAATATAAACCATAAAAAATATTGTATCTACATACTGAGTGATCATGCATATTTTTACCATAGGGTTTAACATGCCTGCTCAATACGTTAGTGGGGTTTAAGGATCTTAGAACGAGGCTCTCCGGTCCGGCTACCGTGAATAACCCCAGCCGACATGATGATGTCGGCGGGGTGGCTAAGTGATTAAGTCCACCTTTTAATGACGATCGTCAATTAGAAGGCCCCAAATAAGGTCGTAGGTGCTAGTTAATCAAGAAACTAACATGTTAACCTTGAGAAGATGCTAGATGATGTTGTTACGTAAGGTGATGATGTCTAGAATGATAGTTAGGGTTTGTATATATAGGCAAACCCTAATTCTAGAACCATCCGAGATAAAGGCAATCCTTTCCATAACAAACTCCCCCGAATCATGGATGTAATTATGGAAAAGATATTTACTTGATAGTCAAGTAATTGTTGTACCGGGAACAAAGGCATTAGATATGAATCTGCGTACCGCATAACTCACATGAGCACACGCATACACACCCTAGCGGGTGCTCGCATACATATGGGGTGCGCATGCGGGTTGCGGTATCATTATGTCCCCCCAGTTTGATGTTATATGGCGCAAGACATATGATATCAAACTATTAAGCGGAAAAAACAAGAAAACGGCTAGCATTCAATGTTCCGCGTGCGTTTCGAGGTCATTTAATGCCTGTCACTGTCGCAGAAGACCATTCAGCTGATAAGACGTAAAGTGGCAGGTGGCAGGCGCGTGTCAGCCATGCACTCATAGGTAACCATACCCAACTGACATCCACGCGCGCACTTAAAATGCCACCCGTTGATCGCGTAACACGTGTACAGCCACGATCAACCCATTCCACCCCATGACTCCAAATCGTCACTATAAATAGCCCCAATTCACACACATTTCCATTTTTCTGCTCCAAGCTTCCCCAATACGCTGCTATATTCAATTCCGATCAAATCCTAAATACTCCAGCCACCGTCTAAAGGTTAGTAATTCTCCAACCACTCTATAGAAAATGACTAAGGCTAATGAGACCTATGTAGATAGTGTTAGATCAATTATAGAGCAGAAACACATTGATTACTTAGTCAAACAATACCTACCGTTAGCAAAGTACAATCCGGTGCCACCCCTGTCTAATCAGCGTGCTCACGAGCCACCGGAGAAGAAGGTGGCCATCTACGAACATGCGTTCAAGCACGGCAACTTTAGGGTTCCCTCTCCGACTTCTTCCTAGGCGTACTAGACCACTTCAGAGTGGGATTAGGGCAACTACACCCTTATGCCACAGGTAAAATAGTACTGTTTGAGATGTGGTGCGTCGCACTCAACAAGGTACTGCTGGTTAAAGTTTTCTATCATCTATACCGCTTAGCCAATCACCACAAATCCTGGTTCACCTTCTTCCCCGACAAAATTTCACAAAAACCTCAAAGTCGAATGCGGGTAACTGGAAAGAAACTTTCTTTTACATTAACCAAACTGTAGTTGGTACCAATTTTCCGCAAACGCTTATATGGTGCGAGAAGGTGGAGAAGGATGTGAACAAAACCCCGGTCCTTGATGACGAGGAAACAAAGCTATTGGCGGAGTGCGCTAACGCACAGCTGGTGCACCGGTCATACGGGAACGTAATGTTGCGGTTAGGGAAGATCTCCGCACACTGGCCATGGGAAGATGTGCGTCCAGCCATAGTCGTACCGGATGGAAAGGGTAGGAATAGTATAATCACGTACTAACATAACAGTTTGCTGTTTATATGTGCTAACACATGCGTGCATGTTTGCAGAGATGAAGATGAAGAAAGTACTGACTGCGGAGGAGATTGCGGGCATTGCCTTCCACATGCAGAATGTGAACCAGCAGTTAGAGCAGGAGAAAACTGGCGAGAATGCACCTGCCACCTCCGGTAATAAGCGCAAGGCCGCCGAAGCTTCCCAACCCCAACAGAAGAAGAAGAAACTCACTCCCAAACAGAGGGAGGACAAGCGGAACGACAACTTCATTCCCATCGAACCCCGTTCTGCGGATCTACCTCCCCCATCTTCTGGTAAGAGTTCTGCTTTCACGCATACCGCATACTTAAGTTTGCATTTATTTAACCATTTATTAATACGCAGAGCATGCTGAAGAAACGCATCACACCACACCACGGGTCAATCCGGAACTTGAAGCTACCACCGAGTCAAAGGACAAAACGATACACCTGGACTCCGAGTCTACACCAAACCCGCCACACGGTAGCTTCCGATTGGCGAACCTGGTGCAGCTCATCCAGTCATCAGCGGAAAACGCCGCAGAGCAATCCGCCTTCCTCCAACAAATCTTCCCAGCTGAGTTCCGCAACCAACTAGCCGCACTGCCCTTCAATCAGGCGCTCAACACCTTCATCCAAAACGGCCTCGTCTTTTTTGGCATGGTTGCGGATCAAGCCCGCCATTCCACGAACTTGTATCAAGTGGCCGTGCGGAAAGAAATAGAATTAGGGCTGCTGCAAGCGGGAGTTGAGCAGGTTAAGAAAGACAGGGATGCCGCGGAAGAAGCGCGCAAGGCGGTAGAGTTAACTGCGGCGGAAACCAAAACCGCATTGATTGAAGAGAGAAAGAAGAACCACGAGCTGGTTGGGGCAGTTGACCAGTCCAAGGGGGAGACTGAGCGTCTGCGTGTGGAGCTGAAAAAGGTGACTAGGGAGAAGGATGACGCGGTGACTGGCCGCGAGCTAGCGGAGGCGGACTTGACAAAGCTTCGCACCGCTCTTCCTACCATTGCGCAGAAGGTGATGGATTCCGGGCCCGTGTCCGACAAGTTCAATGCCTATGTTGACGCGGTTAAAGACCACAAAATCAACAAGGCCATGCTAGAGGTGATCCAAGCATGCTGGCTCACACCGCCGTACCCCGACGTCGTGCAGAAAAATTTGAAGGAGGGTACAGCTGCGGTGCTCATGGAAGCGGAAGAAGCCATCACTGCCATCCCGATCCCCCTAATTAATGCGTTTGTGGCGGAACCTAACATGTCGATTGACGGGTTCCTCAAGGAGGATTATTAGGTTGTTGTAATAGTTTGTGCCGTAAGTCCTATGCTTAGGCAGGCAATTGTAAATACAATTTTTGGGCCTTAAGTCCCGTGATGGGCAGGCGTTTGAAACAATTACCATTTGTAATAACTTTATGTATATATTATCGTGTTATGCATGCGTAGTGTATTAATTTGTTTATATATCGCGAATCAAAACAAAGAATTAACAGCATGCCCATGCGCATAGTTAACCAAAACTTATGCGTATGATCAGGTACTGCGTAAAATAAACCAATACTTTAGCGATTTTACCTTGAACAACTTAGACTCAAAAGCTACTGCGTTATTGCTTTGTCATGTACTAGGGGTGCACTTTAGCTGTATGGTAAGCAACGCAACTAAAAACAAACTAATGCTTTTATGCTTAAGAGTTCCTCACCCAAACCAATGCGAGAGTAATTACGCACAAGCAAACCAATGCTTGTATTTTTAAGTCGACTTGGCAGCCATCTAGTCTGCGTGGTGCTTGGCTAGGAGAAAACCAATTCCCTTCGCCTGCCGTTAATGTCTAGCCTTGTAACCAAACAGGATTCTGCCGCACGGGGGCTAGAGGACACCCCTTAAGTAGGCAGGAACCGCATACAAAAAGAAAAACAATAAAAGTATGCGCGAGTAAATATTCAATTGGCATTAATAATGATTACAACCGCGACACATCCAAATGGACGGAAAATACATAGAAAAAATAATGCGCTAAAATAAATTGGAGTGATCAGGTCCATCCAGCTACATATAACATTTTTTCAACAATGTCGCGTGCCAAGTGCGTTTCACAGGTTTTCCATCTAATGTCTCGAGATGGTATGCCCCGGTGTTGCTTGCTTTTGCTACCCTATACGGACCTTCCCAGCGGGGGCCCAATTTTCCAGTATCCTCCGTATGACTTGCGTCATTCTGACTCCAAACTAAGTCCCCGCACTTATAAGAGCGCGAACGCACACGCTGATTGTAGTACTTTGCAATTTTCTGCTTGTTATTGGCTTCGTTTACCGCCACAGAGAGTCTGTGTTCTTCAAGCAGATTAAGATTTTCCCGTAAAGCTTCTGAGTTATTTTGTTCGTCAAAATTCTGTATGTGGAACGTTGGTACCCCAACTTCTGCGGGCACAACAGCTTCTGATCCATAGACCAAACTGAACGGAGTCTCACCAGTACTTGCTTTAGGTGTTGTTCTATGCGCCCACAAAACCTTTGGCAGTTCGTCCACCCAACCAACTCTACCATGGCCCAACCTAGCTTTGATTCCAGCCACTATGTCCCGGTTGGTGACTTCACACTGGCCGTTCGCCTACGGATGCGCAACAGATGTAAAAGTTTGCTTAATATTAAGCTCCGCGCACCAGCTGCGGAAAGGATCTCCCACAAATTGCGTACCATTATCACTAACAATTTCGTTTGGTATACCGAATCGACAAACAATGTCTTCCCATACAAAATTACGCACCCTTTTTCCTGATATTGTCGCCAGCGGTCGTGCTTCAACCCATTTCGTGAAATAGTCGATTGCAACAATCAAGAATTTGATGTTTCCTCGGCCTTTTGGAAATGGTCCGACTATGTCAATTGCCCATTTGCAGAATGGCCATAGTGAGGAGACCGGTATCATAGGATGCGTAGGTGCCCTGCTGATGGGTGCATGTATTTAGCAAGATTCGCATTGTTTAACTATTCGTGCGGTATCTGCGTACATAGTGGGCCAATAATAACCTAGCCGCATAATTTTTGACACAAAAGACATGTGCCCTGAATGAAGAGCGCATGCACCTTCATGCACCTCGCGTATAACCTCCTCTGCCTCTTTCGGGCCAATACACCTTAAGTGCGGCCCTAAATAATTTTTTCGATATAGGACATCACCCTCAAGGGCATATAGTGGTGCCTTGGTGCGGACCTTCTTCGCATCAACGGAGTCCGCAGGTGATGTGCCGTCCCGTAGGAAAGCAATAATGGATGTCATCCATGTTGAGCTGGATTCCTCGACAGGTGCTACCAAAGGCATCATAACGATAGATTTTACATGCAGTTCTTCTATAAGAACTTTCTTCCCCAGATGATCAAAAGCCAAAGTGGCCAATTTACTAAGCGCATCCGCTTTCTTATTTTGCCCCCGCATTACGTGGGAGATTTGAAAAGCTTCAAACTGGCCAGCGAGGTTATGAACAAGCGATAAATATTGCTGCATGGCAATGTCGTGTGCTTCAAAGTCCCCGCTGACTTGACTACATACCAGTTTTGAATCCACATAAGCGTGCAGAATTTTAACATTCAATTTATGCGCATTACGCATACCCGCTAACAGAGCCTCGTATTCTGCTTCGTTGTTCGTAACAGCAAAATTAAACCGTAGCGCATATGTATGCTCTTCGCCATCTGGACCAGTTAAAATTACACCCGCACCCGCGCCAGCTGCGCTGCAGGCACCATCGGTGTATAACTCCCATGGTGACAAAGTTGGTGCAGGCGTATCTTGATGTTTTGCTGATGCCTCGACATTCGCAGGTAACTCTGCTAGGTAATCCGCAAGTATTTGACCCTAAACCGTGCTGCGCAAAGAAAAATTTATTTCATGTTCTCCCAACTCAACTGCCCATTTAGCCATTCGGCCAGAAATCTCAGGCTTGTATAACACCTGAAAGAAAAATGATTGCGTTAGTCAATGCGGTAACTCCGGACAGTGCTGCAAATTAGGTGTTTGAACGCCGCATCAATTACGCGCTGATAGGTTGCACCTGCGTGTTTTATTCCGAAGGGCATCTTCGTATAAAAGTAAATACCTTGCGGTGTATGGAAAGCAGTCTTGTCCTCATCTTCCGCAGCCATTAAGATTTGGTGATAACCCTTGTACGCGTCTAGAAAACACTTGTACCGGAACCCTGACAGTGATTCCACCTTCCAATCTATTTCCGGGAGAGGGTAGTTGTCCTTAGGACACGCTTTATTAATGTCTTTAAAATCAACACACATTCGCCAATTACCATCAGCCTTTTTGACTAACACAGGATTAGCAATCCATGTCTGATACCGCACCTCCCGCAGGATGTTTGCTTTAACAAGATTATCCACTTCTGCGCATAGCCAATCACTGCGCTCAAGAGCCATATGCCGCTTCTTTTATCTAATGGGCGTGAGTGATGGGTTAACATTCAATTTATGTTCCGCACTGTCTCGCGGTACCCCGGTCATGTCTGATTCACGCCACGTAAAAACATCTGCGTTAGCGGTCAATATTCCGTGTAATTTGGCCTTTGTTTCGGCTGACAATCCTGCGCCCATTTTAATCCGCTTATCCGGATGTAAATGGTTTGCTATGATCGTACTGCTTGCGAGTTGTTCTCCTACGCTGGGAATGTTTACAGGCATAACTGAACCACACAACTCGGTTGTTTGATGTGAAGCAATTGTGGCAACCCCTCCCTTCGTAGGAAACTTTATTAAACCATGCACCACCGACGGTATAATGTTAAAACATCATATGAAATTTCTCCCGAGCAACGCATTGTACCGCGAAGTTGAACGAACCACGTAAAAGTCAACTAACTCGCGTCTAATCAATTGCGAATTCTTGTCATCCGCGAGTTCTATTGTTAGCTCTATCCGGCCTAGCGGCCATGAGCTTTCCCCAGAGAACCCATATAACGTAATATCAGACTGGCGTAGCTGCGTTTTAACTTCTTCAGGGAGGAAACGATAGCAATGCTCGTACATAATGTCCATGCCACTCCCGGTGTCAATATGCATGCGTTTAACTTGTACTCCGCAAGTAGGTATGCGACACTTGATGATAATGGGCTCGTTAACTGTGTCAATTGACATTACAGGAGGAAACGTGATTGGGAGAAGTTCCCAGTCATGGTGATTGTTGTACTTTCTCAGCTGGCTAACTTTCTCTACGTCGACCATATTAATGGTTAAGTCGGCGTTTTTTGTTTTATCAACTTTTTGCCATGCGAAAGCTTTAGCCTTCGACCCTTCTTCCGCGGATTTTGCCTTGTCCTTCTTAGGTGGTTTTAGGTGATCCAATTTACCTGCGCGTAGTGCCTCGAGCACTCGTTCCATCAAGTTTTTGCATCGATTAGTGTCGTGCCCGTAATCGTCATGGAATTCGCAATACTTTGTTTTATCCCGCTTACCGAATTCTGTAAGCGGAGTTGGAACCGTAAAGGTTGCGCACACTGGTTTGGTTGCTAAAATTTCTTTTGGCGTTTTAAACAAACTTTTAAGCAGCGCATAGTTCTGATTATTGATGCCGCGCTGATTATTGTTTCGATAATTGCCACTTGATTTCCCTTTATCATTCCTGATAGGACCACCGCTAGGATACCTTCCACGAGAGTTGTTGCCACGATTTTGATCACGCGAACGATCATCATCGTCTTTCCTCTCGTTGCGTGAACTAGCTGTTGGAATATCATTATCTTCGCCACTCCGCATATAGTCATGGCATTCATTAAGCGCTTCCGCATAAGTTGTTGGGACCGTATGGCGCAGACGCCTTACCAGTGTTAGATGACGTTCTGAGTTTATACCATGTATGAGTCTGGAAATCTGTTGCTCTGGCTTGAGATCTGGTATGCGTACACACTCATTAGTATATCTTGTGAGAAATTCACCCAAAGATTCCTTGGATTTCTGCACAATATCATGACATTCGATATGAGTGCGTTTGCGTGGCCTCTGATTCTGATATTGCAGCAAGAATTTCGTCCGCAGATCCATAAACCCGGCTATACTACCCACCGAAAGTTTATTAAACCATTCACGAACAATACCCTGCAGTGTCATTGGAAATATCTGACACACAACCGGATCCACCCAACCTTGAGTGCGCATTGCGCCTTCAAAACGCTGTAAGAAGTCGTCTGGATCAGTTAAGCCATTGTAAGTACCCAACGTATGAGGTATCTTTGGTGCAGATGGAAACGGATATGCAGTTATATACAGAGAAAACTTATCAAAAGTAGTTGGTAGCTCAAAAGGTGGTTTAACAGGGTCACCTTTGAGCCCTGCGAAGAAACGCCTCATCATATCCTGAAGAAAATCAGGTTGTGAAAATAGGTGGACCATGTCAGGAGGTGCCGCCTGCATAAATTGGCTTGCGAGATTCGCCTGCCCTGAATATTTTGTCAGGGCTGCCCTGGTGTCTGCGGATACAACCAAGGCTGATTTGGAAAAGAAGGCAGGCTTGCCGACGCAGAGTATACGGGTATCTGAAAAGGTGCCGAAACCTGTGGCGCAGATGCCTGCGAGACCTGAGGATATGCCGCTATAAGCCCAACCGTATGCGCAGTGCTTTGCTGTTCTGCGGTTATTGGCGTCCAATGAGAATTGGCATCCGGAATGACACCGAACCCCCAGCTATTAAGTAATGCCTGCACATCCGCAGGAGTCAAGAACTACGAAATTGGACGCGGTGGTTGCCAAGGTTGCAATGGTGTAAACGATGAATTCTGCTGAACACTCTGCGTCTGCAGAGGGATTGAAACCGTGGTACTATAAATAGGTACCTGGCCGCAGCATACTACGTGTGGGCCTACTGTTTCACCGCTAGTGCCTACCAAGATGACCCTTGGATCCACTTCGGAAAAATCCAACCGCGTGGTGGTAACTGGCGAGTTTGCCCTTGGCGGTGTAATCCCATCTGGATATATCGGCTTATACCTCTGAAAAGGCTCGCCGGATACAGGTGGAAGATATGGCGCGTATCCCGCCCCCATAGTCATAGCCTGTGTATGCTGACTGCCAAATGGTGTGTTTTGTTTATCCGTTTGAGTACGTTCCGACGAGTCCCCGGAAGTCATGATACTGTTAAAAGAAAAAATTCAAAAAATTTCGTGAACAATAAGCCTTATAATTCAAAACCTCTTAAAAGAGAAAGCAATTAAACAGTCTTGAACTAATTTGGCTCTCAATGAAAGCACCACTTGATCATGCATATTTTTACCATAGGGTTTAACATGCCTGCTCAATACGTTAGTGGGGTTTAAGGATCTTAGAACGAGGCTCTTCGGTCCAGCTACCGTGAATAACCCCAGCCGACATGATGATGTCGGCGGGGTGGCCAAGTGATTAAGTCCACCTTTTAATGACGATCGTCGATTAGAAGGCCCCAAATAAGGTCGTAGGTGCTAGTTAATCAAGAAACTAACCTGTTAACCTTGAGAAGATGCTAGATGATTTTGTTACGTAAGGTGATGATGTCTAGAATGATAGTTAGGGTTTGTATATATAGGCAAACCCTAATTCTAGAACCATCCGAGATAAAGGCAATCCTTTCCATAACAAACTCCCCCGAATCACGGATGTAATTATGGAAAAGATATTTACTTGATAGCCAAGTAATTGTTGTACCGGGAACAAAGACATTAGATACGAATCCGCGTATCGCATAACGCACATGAGCACACGCATACGCACCCTAGCGGGTGCCTACATACATATGGGGTGCGCATGCGGGTTGCGGTATCATTACTGAGGAATGCTACATATTTAATTAATAACATAAATAAATCATAGGAAAATTATATTTAATAACTGATGTATATTAAATCAGATTCAAAACCCTAAACTTAAAACTAAATCCTAAGATTTATAGTATAAACCATAAACCTAAACCCTAAGATTTATAATATAAACCCAAAAAATTATTGAATCAACATATTGATCTCAAATCTATACCCTAAAATTGAGTCTGCATTCAGGAATTATAAGTGACGATTGCAGTAGACAGCAACATAAGGTTTACACAATTACCAATTAAAATTGCCTATTAAAACACAAAAGATAACAACATAAATACGGTTTAAAATTGAAACTTAACAAAAGACAAGTACACAACAACATAAGTTAACAGATCATAGATGAAAAATTGGAAGTTACAAATTAAGATTTGAAGGTATAGGATTTGATATTGAAGAGAGTCACAAACGTATTGGCGTTTAGAACTAGGGATGGCACCCGCGGGTCGTGGGCACGGATCCACTACATCCATCACCCGCACCCGCGGATTTTTTGAGGATCCATTAGCCCGCGGATCTTGGTTAACGGATTTATTTTTAGATCCATGCCCGTACCCACGGATATTCGTGGGTCGCGGGTTTACCCGCAGATCTTATTCATGAAGTATATATGTAAATTAAAGTATTCAAAAAACAAAAATAAATATCATTATGCAATTCAAAGTGACATGAAAAACATCATCCAATCATATACCCATGTTTATGATATAATACAATGAGAAAACGTATATTAATTATACTTTTTTTTGCTAATATATATGAAACTACAATGTTTAATAGTAACAATCAAAATTTAGTAGCTAAAACTAATCATACAGTAGGTTGACGAATTACTAAAGTGATAGGTAAAAATTAGATTTATTAAGATAGTCTAATAAACGAAACAAATGTAACATCCCGCCTTTTTCTGTTTACTTTTCCGTTTAACTATTTAAATTCCGTTATATGTTTATGACATCTCTCGTTAATACACGTTTTAAAATATCTCGTTTAGGTAATTCACGCACCCGAATGAAACTAGAGGGACCATTGTTGCCAAGAGAGCAAAGAGGTGACTAGGTCAACTAGTCAACCCTTCACTCTCATCCATTCATTAATTCTCTTTTCTTTTTCCATTTTCTTCACTACTTTCTTATTTTCTCTCAAAACACCATTTCAAAGAATCATCATCTAAATCCAAGCTAGCGGGTGTCTTGCAAAACAAATTACATATTTGGAATCCTTGCAACTTCCTCTTCGATTCCATACCGATTTCATTATGTTTGGGTAACTTTCTAAAATCACTAGATTTTGTGTTCTTGATGTTTTTATGTAACAACCTGACTTCATAACCCAAAAACGCGTACCAAAAAAAATATTTTAAGGCAATGCATCTGGACGGCGTCCAGAATCCTGGACGGCGTCCAGCTCAGAAGGGTGGGACGGCGTCCAGAGTTTTGGGACGGCGTCCAGCTCAAACAACTGGGACGGCGTCCAAGGGATTGGGACGGCGTCCCAATGGCCTTCCAGCCACTGATCACGGGTCCAACTCACACGAGCGGAAAACCCGCTTCCCGACACTTTCAAACGAAAACCTTTTTACCACAAGTCAATATAAATGAAACTAAGAGATTTTCATCATCAAATCAAGTTTTACATCAACGGGCCCACATAGCCCATTTTACGAGTTTCGTTCTAAAATAAAAGTTTCGACCAAATATAAGTTTAAGTTCCAAACGACACTAGAGCATGGTGTTTGGGGTTAAACTACCCAATCTCGGTCGAACTCCAAAAGCTAACACCCAAAAGCATCCCCTAACAAAACAAGCGGGAGATCACTAATCCAATTGAACGCTCTTACCCTTGTCAACGCCCGAGCCTATAAAAAGTAAACAACGAGAGGGTAAGCAAAGCTTAGTGAATGCAATAATTATACATACATATATATAACCCATCTATTTGCAATCACAGTTACCGAATACCTTGTACGAACTTGAAACTCAAATTAGCATAACATCATACCCGAAATACTTAACAAGTCGCACATTATCACAAAACCGCATTAGCATATACTCAACACAATATATTTAAACAATATGCCAAACAATCAACAATCTCAATATGGTTAACCATAACGCTATGGTGCTACCGGCTCGTGGTTCACACCATATGCAATTGAGCCATACTCTTTTATAGTGCTACCGGCTCGTGGTTCACACTCGATGCTACCGGCTCGTGGTTCACATCTTAGTTTATAGTGCTACCGGCTCATGGTTCACACTTGATGCTACCGGCTCGTGGTTCACATCTTATCACACACATGTTATGGCACTACCGGCTCGATGGTTCATACCATAACACCCACAAATAAATATGTCATATACACATACGTATAATTACTCCACTCACCTTAAAGTCTTGTGAGAGTTAACCGAGCTTGAAACCTTCAAAGTAACGTACCTATCACATTAGGCACATAATAAATCACACAATCGACTTGGTCAACTAACTCACACAACATCTTAGGGTTATTTTGACACTTGGTGCAATTCCGACCCATTTGCACCCTTAACCCTAATAATGGGTCAACTCTTCCAAAAACCCTAACATTAGCCAATTATAGTCTTAGTACGCATTAAATCACATGGTTATCTCATTTTCACACTAGCAAGTCAACTTTGGTCATCAAAAGACCCAATTAATCCATTCTAGGTTTTTCACACCCATTCGGGTCACCACATACCCAAATAACACCCATACGCATAACATCTAAGTTTGCTAGTCATTAATTAACCAATTTAAGGGTCATAATTTCCATTAACGTATCAAAACCCTAGTTAATCATATTTTGGGGTCTTCATGACCCGAACTCGCCCAAAATCCCCAAAACACTACCAAAATGGGTTTTAAGGTTCAACACTACCTAAACCCTAGCTCATAAACGATTTAAAACAAGGAAATTAGATTTAGGGCTTACCACAACTATCAAAACGTAGCTAAGGAGGAGATGAACAACTTTAACTCCCGAGTTCTAACCCAAAATGAGCTTCTTCTTCCCCGATTTAAGCTTTCTTACACTTAACCACCCCCTCTCTCTCTAGAATGAATGGGTGATGTTTGGTGGTTGAGAAATGAAGTAATGAGCTCACCAAACTGATCCTAAGGCCCTTAAGTCGTCCATACATGTGAAATTACCAAATTGCCCAACTAAATAACTAAAAATACAAAGGCTGGCTTGTCAGACCATCTGGACGGCGTCCAGATTTCTGGACGGCGTCCAGGCCTTCACAATGGGACGGTGTCCCATATATTTGGACGGCGTCCAGGACTTCATAATGGGACGGCGTCCCAGATTTTTGGACGGCGTCCAAACCAAAAGAAAACAGGATCTTACAACTCTCCCCCACTTGAACCGGATTGCGACCTCGCAATCCACGCCGCATGACAAGCAGGAAGATAAACCAAGACAAACTCTTCGGGCTCCCAAGTAAACTCGGAACCTTTACTTCGCCGTCATTGGACCTTGAAAGTTCTCACCTCTTTATTCCTCAACATTTTCACCTTCTCGTCAAGGATAGCAATCGGTTCCTCGACATATTCTAACTTGTTGTTTAGCTCGATCTCATCTAAAGGCATCCATGAGGAATCATCCGCAAGACACTTACGAAGGTGGGAAACATGAAATGTATTATGGATTCACGCAAGCTCTTCGGGTAATTCCAATCGATATGCAACTTCACCAACACGAGCTGAAACCTTGAACGGCCCAATAAACCGAGGAGCTAACTTTCCCCGTTTTCAAAATCGAATAATACCATTCCATGGGGAAACCTTAAGCATCACCATATCGCCTTCTTGGAACTCAATCAATCGCCTACGTCTATCGGCATACGACTTTTGCCTATCTTGAGCCTTCTTCAAATGTTCCCGAATCAAATCGATCTTGCTATTGGTCTCTAAAACCAAATCGGTACTCCCGATCTCTCTTTGACCCACTTCTCCCCAACAAACGGGAGTTCGACACCTACGCCCATAAAGCATTTCTTAAGGTGGCATCCCGATACTAGTATGATAACTATTATTGTACGAGAATTCCACCAAAGGCAAATGCTCATCCCAACTACCACCAAAGTCAATGATGCACGCCCGTAACATATCTTCCAAAGTTTGATTCGTACGTTCGGTTTGACCGTCCGTTTGAGGATGATACACCGTGCTCAACTTCAATTGCGTGCCCATATCTTCATGAAACTTTTCCCAAAATCGAGATGTAAAATGGGTATCTCGATCCGAAATAATAGATATAGGAACCCCATGTCCCGAGACCACTTCCTTGATAAACAACTTAGCCAAAGTCTCCGACGATATCGCTTCTCTAATGGGAAGAAACAAAGCGCTTTTTGTCAATCGGTCAACTATAACCCAAATCGAATCGAATTGGGTTCTCGCCGTTTTAGGTAACTTTGTAATGAAATCCATGGTAATGTGCTCCCATTTCCATTTCGGGATTTCTAACGGTTGCAACTTACCATACGGCTTTTGGTGTTCGGCTTTTACTTGCAAACACGTGACGCATTGCTCAACATACTTCACAACATCACGCTTCATGCCCGGCCACCAATAATCTTTCTTCAAGTCAAGATACATTTTTGTCGCGCCCGGATGAATGGAGTATTTTGACTTATGTGCTTCACCAAGTAGCACTCGTCGGTAATCACCCATCTTAGGCACCCACACCCTTCCTTGAAAAGACAACAAACCACGCGGACCCATAGTAATAAACTCCGATTGGCCCACGATTCGCTCCGTATGCTTGTTGTGAACATAAGCCTCTATTTGAATCTCACCAAGCTTTTCAAGAAAATCGTTGGTAATAATCAAACGTAACGACCCCACTTTTATCGCCGGATGTTGACTCTTTCGACTCAACGCATCCGCGACCACATTCGCCTTACCCGGATGATAAAGTATTTCACAATCGTAGTCTTTCACCACATCCATCCACCTACGTTGGCGATAATTCAAATCTCGTTGATTAACGAGATGTTTCAAACTCTTATGATCCGAATAAATCGTACACTTGACACCATACAAGTAATGGCGCCAAATTTTCAACGCATGCACAACCGCCGCCAACTCAAGATCATGAGTCGGATACCTCGTTTCATGTTCCTTTAATTGTCGAGTGGCATAAGCGATGACTTTACCTCTTTGCATTAGAACACACCCGAGACCATTTAAGGAAGTATCACAATAAACCACCATGTCTTCAACACCTTCCGGTAACACTAACACCGGAGCTTGACACAACTTCTCTTTTAACAATTGAAAAGCAATTTCTTGCTCGTTCTCCCAACCAAACCTCGCATTCTTCCTTGTCAATTTCGTCAACGAAGAAGCGATCTTAGAAAAATCTTGGATAAATCGACGATAATAACCTGCCAATCCGAGAAAACTTCGGATTTCCGTAGGCGTAGTCGGTCGTCCCTAACTCTTCACCGTCTCGATCTTTCCCGGATCTACTTGAATACCGTTTTCGTTCACAATATGACCAAGGAATTGAACTTCCCTTAGCCAGAATTCACATTTGGAGAACTTTGCATACAACTTCTCCTTTCGTAGCGTCTTCAATACTTCACGCAAATGACGTTCATGTTCGTTCATACTTTTCGAGTAGACTAGTATGTCGTCAATGAACACTATTACCGACTTGTCCAACATAGGTTGGCACACCCGGTTCATAATATCCATGAATGCCGCCGGTGCATTCGTAAGACCAAAGGGCATAACTACAAACTCATAATGCCCGTAACGCGTTCGAAAAGCCGTTTTCTCTATGTCTTCCTCACGGACCCGCATTTGGTGATAGCCGGACCGTAGGTCGATCTTAGAGAAATACGTTGCACCTTGAAGTTGATCAAATAAATCGTCAATCCTAGGTAATGGATAACGATTCTTGATCGTCACTTTATTCAACTCACGGTAATCAATGCACATACGCATACTACCATCTTTCTTCTTCACAAATAACACCGGAGCGCCCCATGGTGAAGCACTCGGTCGAATAAAACCCTTCTCGAGCAACTCTTGGGTTTGATTTTACAACTCTTGCATTTCTGTTGGTGTTAAACGATAAGGAGTTTTAGCAATGGGAGTAGCTCCCGGAACCAACTCAATACGAAACTCAACTTGTCTTTCCGCCGGAACACCCGGTAATTCGTCCGGAAAAACGTCTTCGAATTCACTAACAACCGGAATTTCACGAATAGGTGGTGGCTCACTACGAGTATCAACAACATGAGCAAGGAAAGCCATGCCACCACTAACAACAAAACGACGTGCCCGTGCAAAAGTGCATATCGGCACCGGTCTCCTTCGCTTATCACCTTGAATAATTAACTCTCCCCCACTTAGGGTCTTCACCCGAATAAACTTATCCTGGCATGCAATATCGGCTCTATAACGATCAAGCCAATCCATACCAACGACAATATCAAAGTCGCCTAAGGTCATTGGAATAAGATCAATTTTAAAGGTTTCGGCACCAAAAACAACATCACAATTTTCACACACATCAACCACTAGCACCGTCTTGCCGTCCGCTATTTCGACTTCTATCGGACGACTTAACTTAGCTAACGGTCTATTAAGTTTAGGCACAAATTTAGGAGACACAAACGACAAATTTGCACCGCTATCGAAAAGAATCCTTGCCGGATTAGAATTAACCATGTAAGTACCTGAGACAACTTCGTGCGATTGTTTGGCTTCATCATTGGTCATCAAATAGTTGCGACCCCTAGCTGTACCCGCCGCCTTCTCTAACCGCTTCACATTATCATTTCGCAAATCGGGACACTCCGGCTTCTTATGCCCCTCTTTACCACAATTAAAGCAAGTGATTTTGGTCGACGCCTTGGTGCAATCACGGGCCATGTGTCCTCTTTGATTACAATTATAACACGTGGGCCCGAAACCCCCGAAAGCACCCTTCTTCACACTATTAAAGCTTTCGGAGCCTTTCTTGGACTTTTTATTTGAGAAGTTCGAATGACTTGAACCCTCAAACTTCCTCTTTGAAAAAGTAAAATCGCTCTTTCTTGGCACCTCCGGCTCAAAACCCCGAGCAAATTCAAATAATTCGTCAAAAGACTTAGCCATACCCCGACTAATCTTACCCTTGTACTCATCATTTAAAGTGCGGTAGAAATCCTTCATTAGCTTGTGTATCACCAACATACTCCGGGCAAAAACGAGTCTTTGCCAAGAAGGTAGATTTAAGAGTAACTAAGTCCATTGAACCTTGTTGCAAATGGTGCAACTCGTCCCGGATTCTATCGAGATCAGAAGAAGTTCGGTATTCCTTGAAAAACTCCTTCTTAAATTCTTCCCACGTCAAGCCCATACATTGTTCCTCACCATACAAGTTGATTTTATCATCCCACCATAACTTAGCCTCTTCTCGTAGCATGCTAGAGCCATACCTCGCCTTCTTCTCGGGAGGACATTCCGAGGTACGAAAAGCTCCCTCAATATCGGAGATCCAACATGTACTTTTTAAAGGATCCCGCACCCCATTAAACAGCGGGGGTTGAGCATCCTTGAAATTCTTGTAGTGGAAGTCTCGCCTTCCTTCACCTCCTTCACCACGAGGATATATGTTTCTAGCGTCAAGGGCCTCTTCGATAGTGGCCTTCATTCGTTCATTTATCAAATCGGTCACCTGCCCATCGACCGAATCTTGAAAGACCTTTCGGACGTCCGTAAGAAAATCCGCTTTTAACTTTTTAAAGACGGCCTCAACCTTGGCCGAAAACTCGGCGTCCTCGCTTGTACTTCCGTTATCATGATCGGGATCGTTTCTCGTCTTCATTCTATAAAACGAAATAGGTTAAACCACAAAACGAAAGGACAAATTACACATGTATATACATATATGCCACACTACTCCATCTCGCTCAACAATCGTCGTACATTGCTTGTTTAACACGATTTGCACCCGTAAAAACGGTAGCTACTCGTTGTTACGCGAGCACGTCGCATTCACTTGCTAGTACAACGTCCGTCTTGCTTGATGATTGCTAAACACAACACAAAACAATTAGCACAAGGTTAATTCTCATAAACCAAAGCACTAACAATTCCCGATTAGACCCAAAGTCCTACAAGTCCCGCATAAGGCGCTCACACAATAAAGTCTAAGTTTAGGCACCTATCTCAAGTCGCCTAAATCCCTTAGACCATGCTCTGATACCACTTGTAACAACCCGACTTCATAACCCAAAAACGCGTACCAAAAAAAAATTTAAGGCAGTGCATCTGGACGGCGTCCAGCTCAGAAGGGTGGGACGGCGTCCAGAGTTTTGGGACGGCGTCCAAGGGATTGGGACGGCGTCCCAATGGCCTTCCAGCCACTGATCACGGGTCCAACTCACACGAGCGGAAAACCAGCTTCCCGACACTTTCAAACGAAAACCTTTTTACCACAAGTCAATATAAATGAAACTAAGAGATTTTCATCATCAAATCAAGTTTTACATCAACGGGCCCACATCGCCCATTTTACGAGTTTCGTTCTAAAATAAAAGTTTCGACCAAATATAAGTTTAAGTTCCAAATGACACTAGAGCATGGTGTTTGGGGTTAAACTACCCAATCTCGGTCGAACTCCAAAAGCTAACACCCAAAAGCATCCCCTAACAAAACAAGTGGGAGATCACTAATCCAATTGAACGCTCTTACCCTTGTCAACGCCCGAGCCTATAAAAAGTAAACAACGAGAGGGTAAGCAAAGCTTAGTGAATGCAATAATTATACATACATATATATAACCCATCTATTTGCAATCACAGTTACCGAATACCTTGTACGAACTTGAAACTCAAATTAGCATAACATCATACCTGAAATACTTAACAAGTCGCACATTATCACAAAACTGCATTAGCATATACTCAACACAATATATTTAAACAATATGCCAAACAATCAACAATCTCAATATGGTTAACCATAACGCTATGGTGCTACCGGCTCATGGTTCACACCATACGCAATTGAGTCATACTCTTTTATAGTGCTACCGGCTCGTGGTTCACACTCGATGCTACCGGCTCGTGGTTCACATCTTAGTTTATAGTGCTACCGGCTCATGGTTCACACTTGATGCTACCGGCTCGTGGTTCACATCTTATCACACACATGTTATGGCACTATCGACTCGATGGTTCATACCATAACACCCACAAATAAATATGTCATATACACATACGTATAATTACTCCACTCACCTTAAAGTCTTGTGAGAGTTAACCGAGCTTGAAACCTTCAAAGTAACTTACCTATCACATTAGGCATATAATAAATCACACAATCGACTTGGTCAACTAACTCACACAACATCTTAGGGTTATTTTGACACTTGGTGCAATTCCGACCCATTTGCACCATTAACCCTAATAATGGGTCAACTCTTCCAAAAACCCTAACATTAGCCAATTATAGTCTTAGTACGCATTAAATCACATGGTTATCTCATTTTCACACTAGCAAGTCGACTTTGGTCATCAAAAGACCCAATTAATCCATTCTAGGTTTTTCACACCCATTCGGGTCACCACATACCCAAATAACATCCATACGCACAACATCTAAGTTTGCTAGTTATTAATTAACCAATTTAAGGGTCATAATTTCCATTAACGTATCAAAACCCTAGTTAATCATATTTTGGGGTCTTCATGACCCGAACTCGCCCAAAATCCCCAAAACACTACCAAAATGGGTTTTAAGGTTCAACACTACTTAAACCCTAGCTCATAAACGATTTAAAACAAGGAAATTAGATTTAGGGCTTACCACAACTATCAAAACGTAGCCAAGGAGGAGATGAACAACTTTAACTCCCGAGTTCTAACCCGAAATGAGCTTCTTCTTCCCCGATTTAAGCTTTCTCACACTTAACCACCCCATCTCTCTCTAGAATGAATGGGTGATGTTTGGTGGTTGAGAAATGACGTAATGAGCTCACCAAACTAATCCTAAGGCCCTTAAGTCGTCCATACATGTGAAATTACCAAATTGCCCAACTAAATAACTAAAAATACAAAGGCTGGCTTGTCAGACCATCTGGACGGCGTCCAGATTTCTGGACGGCGTCCAGGCCTTCACAATGGGACGGCGTCCCATATATTTGGACGGCGTCCAGGACTTCATAATGGGACGGCGTCCCAGATTTTTGGACGGCGTCCAAACCAAAAGAAAACAGGATCTTACATTTTAACTTATAAAGTTGTTAATTAGTGTCTATGGCTCAAGTCTAACATGAATATATGAATTATAGGTTCGATCTTGTTATTTTTGATAACTAGCATGAACTTAAAAGTTTGGTGTGTTTGATTGATGATTTGATTGCTTAAATGTTGTTAAATGTTATAAATGCATGTATTAAATGTGTTCCTAACATCACTAGCTTCAATTTGATGTGTAGGTTGTTTTAGAAAACTTCATAAACATGATTAGTGCTTTTGGTGAATTTGGGTTAGGGTTCGGTGAACTTGAAATGAACTTTTGATGTATTGAATGCCATGAATTGTTGTTAGTAAGTAGTTAGTTGTATTGTATGCTTGATTACCTACGAAACGGCGCGTTATAGGGATGCATTTAATTCCCGAATCCTATTTTGTGCATTTATGAACTTGAGCATTAATTGAGCATTAAATGTTGGAAAGTCGGTTATTGAAAATGATGTTTTTGGTTGATGAAATGTGTTTAGTTGTGTTCCTTGTCAAATTAGCTTTCCAACGATATAAAATGCGTGTCGTATGAGTTTACGGTTTGTGATTTATGTGAAAATGAAGTTTGATTTGAGACTTGGACAATTGAGACTGACCAGGTACCAGCACCCATTGATCGCCGCGGCGCGACAATCCTGGGTCGCGGCGCGACCTAAGCCGTGCCCAGGTTCTGACCTCCTTGGTCAAAATAACAAAAATGTTTGGCACGCTATGGACCTCCGATCCACGTGAGACTTGTTCTAACATGCTTATATATGAATAAAAACCTCAGAAAAATAGTTCGGGACCCGACCCGAACGTGTTGACTTTTTCGTTGACTTTGACCGACCAAAGTTTGACTTTTTGTCAAACTTAACTAAATGATTATGCAACCTTCCTAGCTTGTTTCTATACTTGTATCTTGCATGAAACTTGACAAATTGATTCACATGCTACATAATCAAGTCGTAACGAGCCATAGGACTAATTGAATATTTTTGACCTATCGTGTTTACCGTTATTGATACGACCTATTTGTTTAGGTCAAGACTAGCATTATCCTTTGCACACGTTACTTTGTGAAGTACTTTTCATATGTGCACTCAATGTGAGATCATAGTCCCATCTTTCAAACAACTTTTATGCTTTAAACTATGGGATGAGAAACATATATGTATCATACTTTTACACATCGAACACAAGTACGAAAACGAACATTCCACGTACGGGTTTGAACGAAAATCCTCAATTCAATTATCATTAGTTACACTTGCAGGGTGTAAACGTGAACTTATATTATGTGATCACATGGGCTTGACGAGCCTCATTCGGACGGTTCACTACCGTTAGCGGATGAAATATATTTTCGGGTCTAGTGTATGTTCTAACACTACGCAAAGGGTGCAAAATAGTTAAGTTTGATAATTGGGTGCCCGCGAAACAAATAACAACTTTGAAATGCAAATGATTTTGATAATCATATTATATTAAATCTTGTGGTTCAAATGCAACGTTTACAAACACCTATGATTTCACCAACATTTTCGTTGACAGTTTTCTATATGTTTTCTCAGGTCCTTGAACGCTACTTGATACATGTTTCCGCACTCTTTTTGATACTTGCTTGGATGTCGAGTATACATGCATAGTTGGAGCGTCTTTTGAGTACTTTAAATTGTGTCGCATAGGTTTCATTTGTACGTTAAACATTGTAATGTAACTAGTTTTTTGAACTACATTTGTAAACTTGAAACATCATTTTACTTATGAAATGAATGCGACATATTTTGGTCAAACGTCATGTTAAAGACTTATGACCATGCAACGGGACCTAAGTAGTCGGCGCCGTCAAACATGTTTTGTTCGGGTCGCTACAGATGGTATCAGTGTATTGGTTATTGGGATTTAGAGTTCATTGGTGTCGACCTCGAGTCATAGGGTACATTGGTGAGTCTAGACTACAACCGGCATATAGACTTGAAGTAGGAATTACTTGACTACTTGTGCATTATACTCGAACTCGTCTATCATATCTAATTCTTATTCAATCTTAATCTCACGTTACTTGATTTAATTGACGCGCCACCTTGACTATATGAGTTAGTGTCGAATGCACATATGAATTAGGCTAATATAATTTCTAGGATTATATTACGGTGACTCATATGAACATTCCGACATTATGACATAAAGAATTTAAGGCGAGTCAAGGAAAATTTCTCTCTATCCTTATTCCATATCATGGTTAGTATTATTAAGAATACTAATCAACGGTATTCCTGTGTTTTGAAGGAACAATGCCTCCTCATCGTATGCCACGCCATGAGACACCCGAACAAGCTCTACAACGAATGGTAGCCACTGCCGTAGAGGCGGCCATGGCCGATCACTCCACCAACAACAATAACAATAACAACAACAACAATCAAGGGGCCGGTAACTCAAGCGAAGGGTGCTCCTACAAAGCCTTCATGGGGTGCAAACCTCACACTTTTGATGGAACCGGGGGACCGGTTGTACTCACTCGATGGTTCGAACAAACGGAAGCCATTTTTAGCATAAGCGGTTGTCGGGACCAAGATAAAGTCAAATATTCCACCCACACATTTACCGGTATCGCCCTCACGTGGTGGAACACGTATGTACAATCGGTGGGTACCGATGAAGCTCACGCCCTCTCTTGGGCCGATTTAAGGGAAAGGATGATCGTCGAATTTTTCTCTCGTGAAGAAACCCGAAAGCTCGAGCAAGAGCTAAGAACTTTGAAGGCGGTCGGAAACGATCTCAAGGCTTACAATCAATGATTCGCCGAGCTATCCTTGATGTGTCTCAACCTCTTAAACCCCGAATCTCAAAGGGTTGAACTCTATATGGATGGTCTTCCAAAGAGCATCAAAGAAGGAGTGATGTCATCCAAACCTGCTAACCTACAACAAGCCTTAAACATGGCCCGCCAATTGATCGAAACGGTTGACGAAATCATAGTTCCGGCACCTAAGGCCGAGGATAAATCGGGCGGCAACAAAAGAAAATGGGAAGCCCCCCAATCAAGCAACAACTACAACAACAACTTCACCAAAAAGCCTTTCACCTCCGACGCCAAGAAAAGTTATGACGGAAATAAACCCTTTTGCAACAAATGCCACAAACACCACTATGGTGAATGTAGCAATCTATTTTACCACCGGTGCCAAAGGGGTGGTCATGTGGCCAACGATTGTAGAAGTGCCACCCCCGTCACTCAAAAGGTGCCTAATGCACCAAAACCGGGTACTTGTTATGAATGTGGCCAAACGGGTCATTTTAGAAATGCATGTCCGAAGAAGAAAGCCAACACCAACACACGCAGACGAGCTTTCAACATCAACACCGGGGAATCCCGAGATGACAATGAATTAGTCACGGGTACGTTTCTCCTCAACAACACTTATGTTACTTGTTTATTTGATTCGGGCGCCGATAAGAGTTTTGTATCCAAGACTTTGACTCATTCTTTTAACACTCCACCACTTTCACTAGATACCACTTATACCATTGAAGTGACCAACGAAAAACTATTGAGTGCCGACACATATTACCGGGGGTGTACGTTAAACATTTTGGGTAATGAGTTTGAAATTGACTTGATACCCATGGAACTAGGAAGCTTCGATGTAATAATCGGTATGAATTGGCTAGCCAAAACGAAATCTCACATCCTTTGTGATCTTAATGCAATCCGAATTCTTATCAAGAATGGTGAACCTTTGATCGTCTATGGCAATAAGAGTTGCACCGGACTCAACCTCGTTTCATGCATTAAAGTTAGAAAACTACTCCGTAAGGGTTGTTTTGCGATCCTTGCTCACGTTAAGAAAGTCGAGTCCGATGAGAAGCACATCGATGATGTGCCAATTGTTAGTGACTATTCCGATGTATTTCCCGACGAATTTCCGGGTCTTCCACCTCATCGACCAGTTGAATTCCAAATCGATCTTATTCCGGGAGCCTCACCCGTAGCACGTGCACCATATAGACTCGCTCCATCCGAAATGCAAGAATTGCAAAGTTAAATCCAAGAACTACTTGATCGTGGTTTTATCCAACCTAGCCATTCACCTTGGGGCGCTCCAATTTTGTTTGTTAAAAAGAAAGACGGATCCCTACGAATGTGCATTGATTATCGTGAACTAAACAAATTGACGGTTAAGAATCGATATCCTCTTCCTCGCATCAATGACCTCTTTGATCAACTACAAGGGTCTTGTGTATATTCGAAAATCGATCTCCGCTTGGGTTATCATCAATTAAGGGTTAAGGGGGAAGATGTCTCCAAAACCGCTTTCCGAACTCGTTATGGTAGTTATGAATTCCTTGTCATGCCATTTGGTACTAACGCACAGGCGGTGTTCATGGATCTTATGAACCGCGTGTGCAAACCGTATCTTGACAAATTCGTTATCGTGTTCATCGATGATATTTTGGTTTATTCTAAAAGCAAAGAAGAACATGAGGAACATCTCTGACTTGTGCTTGAACTTTTAAGACAAGAACGACTCTATGCCAAATTCTCCAAGTGTGAATTTTGGTTAAAGGAAGTTCAATTTCTTGGTCATGTTGTAAGTGACCAAGGTATTAAAGTCGATCCAACAAAAATCGAAGCCATTAGTAAATGGGAGACTCCTACTACTCCTACTCACATTCGTCAATTCTTGGGTCTCACCGAATACTATCGTAGATTCATCAAAGATTTCTCTTTGGTCGCTCGTCCTCTAACCGCGTTAACTCATAAGGGAAGAAAATTCGTTTGGGCAACCGAACAAGAATCCGCATTTCAAATCTTGAAAACGAAGCTAACCACCGCTCCTATCTTGTCACTTCCCGAAGGCAACGATGATTTTGTTGTGTATTGCGACGCCTCGAAACATGGTTTTGGGTGTGTGATGTGCGAAATCGTGTCTATAATTTATCTTATGGAAAATACCGGTTTTAAAGATTGCTACACACTAACGGGCAGTGTACCCGATCGTGTAGTAGTATAGATAATGGTAAAATCCGTGTATCGTTCCAAGGACAGTATATCAGTCAAACTAGAATTAGAAACTATATTATGATTAAAGTAAAAGTACAAGTTTTATGTTTTGTGGCTGTTTTAACGATTTAGCCAAATCAAAGAAGGTTAAATGTAAAAACAATATTTTTAGTCTTTTGGTTTATAAAATGCAAATAAATGCAAATAAAGCAAGTAAGATAGGTTTTGAATTAAATCAAAGAGAGGAAATGTTCATCTAGATATTTTACCCTCGGTATTGGATGTAAATTAGATATTAAGTCCTGATTGAATAATTATGTGTGTAGTTATCTAATAGGTTTTACTAAGAGTTCTCTCGGATAAACACGCAAATACAATAACAAGCTCAAGGGTTCCCTTTTCACTATAGTTCTTGTATTTGTAATCAAATAACTATAAGCATGCTAATCACCTAAATCGACTCGCCAAGAGTTCTCCTTAGCAAGTACTCAAACTAGAATTACTAAGCGAGGGTTCCCTATAACTTAGACCTTTTCGTTTGTGACTAGTTGATCAACAAGATTAAAGACTTGAATAACAATTGCCTTTGCGTTCGCTCTACACAATTCATTCCTATTTTGTCTAACCGTTTTAATCTAGTTTACCCCCTTGGTCCGGTTTAGCAAACAATCAATCTAAGACAAGTTGATTGTAAATCAATATGATACATTAACAAGAGTTCTCTTTATCAACAACATATCAATTAACTAGATACAAATGGTTCTAACAACAATAAGCATGGTTCTCTATTCAAGCTTCAATCTAACACACATAATACATTCAATCAATAAGATTACATCCAATACCTTGGTTATTAATCTAGACAAACATTAATGAAACTAGCCAATAATCATTGTAACAGACAACAATTCACTCAAATTATAAACTGAAATCATTTCTGAGAACAAGTATATAACCTACAAGAACAAGAGTTCTTGGATGAAGAAGATGTTGATGGATGATGCTTTGATCTTTGGCCTCTTCAAAGAGGATGGAATTCTCCAAGATGCTCCTGAAAATCGTCTCTAAACTTCTCTGTACGTAACTCTCTTGAAACAGTCCCCAAAATGACATTTTAAGGTGGAGAAATTAGGTAAAAAGCAGATAAATCGGGTACACCTACTTTGGGACGGCGTCCTAAAAGGCAGGACGGCGTCCCGGTTTAATGATCAAGACGGCGTCCCAACTTGAAAGACGGCGTCCCTTTGCGAAGGCCAGGACGGCGTCCCGGATAGCTTAGACGGCGTCCTGGTGGGTTTTAAGGCACTGTTTCGTTTTCTCTTTAATATTAGCTCATTTGGACGAACTCTCACATATCGGAGGCTTTGTTATATCATTTTAAAGCGCTATCTTGATACTAACTCGTATCGGGATCAACCGATGTCATAAATCATCGAAATTCTTTGCAAACTACTCTTCCGATACAAATTCGCGCATCTTGACATATCCCTTGTAGATCATCTTCATTATCTTCGAATATAGAGTATTTTTAGTGATATTGCGATAGATATATATGATGTAATTGAGCAATATCAAAACACCCCACACTTAAACCTTGCTTGTCCTCAAGCAATTCTTTCGTTACAAAGTAGAACACTATCAATCATAATCACACAATATAGATTACAAACATTACATGAATTACTCGAAACACACGAAACACACACGTTGATATGAAAACACAATTCACACTATATGAAACGCACGCTTTAAGTAACACACTCACGCTATATACACTATAGAAACACACGCTTTAAGTATATCACACATTTATTGAAATCACACGCACGCTTTATACACAATGGAAACACACACACATTTTTGGGAGATTAGAGCCAAGTATCCGAAAAATTTGATCCTAGGGAAATCAGGACCTTGATGAAAACGTTTTATGGTTTTGAAAATATCATGCTAGTTTTTAAATACTAGACACGTTTTCCGATTTTGTCGGATTTTCTTAATTTTGAAAAATGAGTGCGGGTTTCCCGCTATTGGTCAAGCCAATCCCTCCCACGGTACCTAACATTACAAGATGTCGGTAGAAAATAATGTGCTTAGGAGGATACACATCACGTCCGGATATCATTGACAATTATGAGGTAATCATCTAATCCGTTAAGTCAATCATAAAGATTGAAGTTTATCAGGCTTAAAAGCTGATATATTACCTTTCCGGAGGTTATCCACTGGGAATCTGATCAATCACTGACAATTTGTGTATCATGGTGCGCTTCCCATTTGGCTAGCAAATCTCCCTCATTGAGATAAGCTTTGACTACCAGTTTCCCTGTTTGATGTTGAGGCCTGGTAGATTTCCAGTCAATTTTAGCAATGACTTTTCAAGACTTTTCGTCACCCTACAACTGGTCTGGACTACAACTTCTGAAATAAATCAGCAAGTGTGTCGTTCGGGAGACTTGACTCCCTTTAGGATGGAATAGATACATCCTATTGGTCATAAGAGGTGGTCGGACGCAACATTGTCCTTGTTAGGAGAAACAATGAGGATCGTCCTTAAGGTTTTCGATCTGGCGCGAGATCCGGTTTCCGACCACGCTATACAATCACCGCTCTCTCACGGTTTACACTCGTTTTGGTACAAGTGACCTACAAGTTAGCTTACTAAACTAGTAGGATTTTCATTCAAATAATTGAATGATGGAGCAACTTCAAAGACTATTAATAATTTAAAATGTAAACCAACATTTATTTGCTAGATTTTAAGACCATAATGTGTATAACGTGGTTTTTGGGCTTTATCGTTTTTAAGGCTACTTGAAAATTTTTAAATTTTTTTTTAAATAAGCTTATAATCAATTAAGTTTTATAAAATATCTTTTAACAATTTATATATATAACGGAAATTCGGTTGTTAAACCTGATCTTAATCCGCCGATAAATTTTAAAATCAATTTTATAAAATTTAACCTTTTACAAGTTATGTTGCCTTGAACGCCTTAATTTTAGTAAAACGAGTTCCCGATAAATTTCTACTCCCCACCCCACACTTGAGATCATGCAAGGCCCTCATTGCATGAAATCAGAAAAAGGATTAAATTTAGAGGGCAAAGTGATAGGGTGATTGTAGAAATTTCCAATTTTTAACCTGTAAATCGTGGAACAAGTAGACGGATGCCGCTGAACTTACTGCCAGCATAAGAACATCGTCTAGTCCGCGATTATCATCATACACACATCATAATATCAAATGTCGATGAACTTAATGCCAGTCTTTGAAGTTCAATCATGCTGCACAAAATAAACAAACCACACAAAGCATATAAAAATAACGGTGTTTATACAACCACATCCGTTTAATCAAACCACACATTAGTATATTATTACAAACCATAATTGTATCCAAATACATCACACAAATAAAATAGTCTCAAACCAATAGTACAAAATGATCAAATAGGCACGCAGGCCTAGTTACCGTATGGAAAGAAATAATTACCCGAACCATCGCGGTACGGGTGCCCATGTGGATACTCTCTCTCAAATCTTTCCCGAGCTTCCTGCATCGCAGCTGAGGAGTTATAAATCGGATGAGGTGGAGGTGGGTGTTCCGGATCCGTGTAATACTGTGGCGTCAGACGTGTGGTACCGTAGTACTGTTCAGGGTTAGAATAAAATAGCTCAGAGTTATGGTTATTCCAATCAATACCATAACTGTTCCACCCCTGATCATGTACTTGAGCGATCTGTCGTCGCTCCATTCTTTCCTGACTATCCCACATTTGTTGGTTGTGTCTCCTTTGTTCATTCGGGCTCAATCGCATGTTGTTAACACTACCAACCAAACTGTCCCAATTCTCTTGGGACGGTTGCCACGGAACCTGCAAATTAACATTAGTTTGGGCCTCCATTTCAGCCTCCTCTTCCTGCTCCTGTTCCTGTTGAACACCACTGCCACTCGCGCCACCTGCACCGGCTGCTGCAAAGGGGACCAAATGCCCATTTCTGTCTTTCATAATGATTTCGGCATTAATATAAAAAACCTTTTTCAAAGGTTTCATTATACTCGGTAATTCCTGTAATCTGTCGAAATCAATGTTAAAGTGTCGGGCAAATCGGGTTATGTAGTGTCCTCCTAAGAGTGGCTTCCGTACCCGCGTCTCGGTAGCAATGGAAAGAAAATAGTTACCGATTAACCCAGGAATATCGGTATAGGCCCCCCGCTTGATCTGATCCATAATCCACAAATCTAAGGTTTTTACCTTCTCATTACCCTCTATCCTTGCATTAAAAGTACATGCAATGAGTCGGTGAAGCAGCTTATCATCTCGGGCTGCGATTTCATTGTACCGATGTTTGCTTGATCGAAAATGAGCCGGCGCAATATTTGGCTTACAGATTCGGCGCCAATAAGAGGTATCATCAAACTGATGTCGGCCAACGTAATCCGAAGCCCTCAAGTACTCACCTAACTGTGTGTCGGTGAGTTCCTCAAAAATACCCAAAATTCTACACACTTGAAAACTGCTCAAACCCCTGTCTTGGCCTCCAAGACGAAACCGTAGAAACTCAGCGGATAAATAATCGGCTACATTGCTAAACCGCATTGTAGAGTAGAATTCTTTAAGAAGCACCGGGTAGATTGGTTCATTGATGCTAAAAAGATGTTCCCAGGCGTGGGCTACTACTCTATTGTATGGAATGGCGAGTAGATTAGTAACATGTCGGCGCATGCCCGCCTCCTCTAATGGCCCCCAAATGAAATACCAAGTAGCATTAATGGGCCTGCGGTTTATTCTTTCAAAGGTTTCGGTGTAGTCATCGTCATTCTGTACCTGATTTAACCAAACCCTAGGATCATTGAGATCCTCCCCTTCTTCTTCTCCCGAAGAAGATGATGAATGAGGTTGTTCTTGTGGTGGTGGTGGTTGTCTTGGTGGAGCTAAACCTGATGGTCTTCCCCTTTTAGGTGCCGGTCCTCCCCTGCTTGTTTGTCCCTGCAAAACATTAAACACAAAACCAAAAGAACATAGAAACCGTTGTGTTAATGTTAGCCAAAATATAACCGAATAGCAGGAGAGATCAATCACTCAATTCCTAGTTCAAAAGTAGTATGATTCATTTTCACAAAAGTGCACGTTCACAAGTTTATACCAGAGTCAACCAAAGTCAACTTGAATTCATTAACACACTTTCAAAAATGAAAATCATAACATCACAATGTAACACAAACATAGGACTTAAAAGATTAAAGTATGTTGTGTCATAGGTCATAGCATTTAACTTTGTATTCTAAACATATTCAACACAAATCATAATACAATTTTTCACAATTTTTAGCTCAAATGACCTTACAACAACATACATTATGGCATTCCATTCTATTAAATTGATTCAACAGGCCCATACATGTGAAAAACAAGCATACATACTTCAAAAGTTCATTACAAATCAATAATATGCTTAGAATTTTACTATCATTCAAAATTGACCCGGCCAAATTGTCATCAATATCACCAACACAATCATATACTTCACAATAATCATAAACATCAAACATAAACCCAACATCATGAATTGAACATCTCAAATTCGGATTTAAATTTTACAAACCCTAGCATCATGAACAAACCCTAAAGAACATGTAATCTTTGCAAAATAAACACATTAGGGCAATTTAAACAATCTAAGGCATGTTAATCTTTACAATAATCAAGCAAATCAAACACCCCACACTATTCTTTAACCAATTGATATATATAAACATACAATGTAAGTAATTGATAAAGAAAAGTGAAGAAATGTAGAATCCATACCCAGAAGTTCATGATTAGAGGCTTGAAATTGAAGAGGAAATCACGAATTTGATGTAAAAATTAGGGTTCTTGAGGTTTGGTTCGGGTTAGGGCAGAGAGAAAGAGATAAGAGTGTGTTTTTGTGGATGAAAAATAAGTGGAAAGGGTATAAAACGCGTAATTTTTTTTTCTGACTTGGGGTTCGGGACGTCGTCTCGGAGTGGAGGACGGCGTCTCGATTAGTATGTTGGGACGGCGTCGAGAAAATTAAGACGGCGTCTTGCTCTTTTAAGTGGGACGGCGTCTTGCCGGTAGGGACGGCGTCTCGGTCTGCATATTGGGACGTCGTCTAGGCCAAATGGGACGGCGTCCCGTAACACTAAAACCCACTGATCTGAATTTTCGAGTCGTTCGCGTTTCGAGGTCATACGGTAATCGTTTTGTACCAAACAAAAATTTATAATACACACAAAACAAACCTAATTACAATGGTGAACCAGTTTTTACGAGTCGTTCACCCAACTCGTCCCCGTTTTGATTTAAGCGTTTTTGTTGAAGTTGAGGCTAACCTCATCCTCAATTTCCAGGGGACCATCAACGTAGTGTTTGACCCGGTGGCCATTCACTTTAAAAGTATCGCCTTTCCAGTTCACTATTTCAATTGTACCATAAGGGTACACTCTTTTAACCACATATGGTCCCGTCCATCGGGACTTTAGCTTTCCTGGCGATAACTTAAAACGAGAGTTATAAACAAGGACACGGTCTCCTTCCATGAATTCTTTCGGGTGTTTCAACCGTTTGTCGTGCCATTGTTTCGTCTTTTCCTTGTAAATTAGAGAGTTGTCATAGGCTTCAAGCCTCAACTCGTCTAATTCATTCAATTGGGTCAAACGTAACCGACCCGCTTCTTTGTAATCCAAGTTGCATGCCCTTAATGCCCAATGAGCTTTATGTTCAATCTCCAACGGGAGATGGCATGCTTTTCCGTATACCATACGGAAAGGAGTAGTTCCAATCGGTGTTTTGTAGGCCGTGCGAAATGCCCACAATGCATCATATAACTTGTTGGACCACTCTTTTGGATTAGCACCAACGGTCTTTTCTAGTATGCGTTTTAACGACCTGTTGGTGTTCTCTACTTGCCCACTCGTCTGGGGATGATAGGATGTCGAAATTTTATGGATTACTCCATATCTTTTCAACACCTTTTCCATTTGCTTATTGCAAAAGTGGGTGCCTCGGTCACTTATTAGAGCTTTAGGCGTGCCAAATCTAGAGAAAAGCTCCATCAAAAAATTTACTACTACTCGGCCATCATTTGTTGGTAGAGGCTTTGCCTCCGCCCATTTAGACACATAATCTATGGCGACAAGTATGTAGAGATAAGAGTGAGATTTTGGAAAGGGGCCCATAAAGTCAATTCCCCAAACATCGAACACCTCGCATACTTGGATGCTTTGTTGAGGCATTTCATCCCGTTTAGTTATTTGACCCGCCCGTTGGCACACGTCACAAGCTTTGCAAACAGCGTAGGCATCTTTGAATATTGTAGGCCAATAGAAACCGGCCTCATAAACTTTCCTCCCCGTAATTTGGGGACCAAAGTGCCCACCTGTGGGACCACGGTGACAGTCAAGCAGAATTTCGGTGCATTCCTTCCCTGAAACACACCTGCGAATAATTCCATCCGCGCATCGCCTGAATAGATAAGGGTCTTCCCAAAAATAGTATTTTAGGTCACTAAAGAATTTCTTCCTTTTCTGATGTGACCAACCAGTTTCTAGGTACCCTCCAACAATATAATTGGCGAAGTCAACAAACCACGGATCCTCCACCTTCTCTACTCTCATTAGGAATTCTCCGGGAAAATCATCTTTAATACTCGATTCATGGAGTACTTCAAGATTGGGATTTTCGAGTCTAGAAAGATGGTCCGCTGCAAGATTTTCTGCACCTTTCTTGTCCTTAATCTCGATATCAAATTCTTGCAAAAGCAAGACCCACCTTAACAATCGAGGTTTTGCATCCGGCTTAGAGAAAAGATATTTTAATGCCGAATGATCAGTAAAGACAACAGTCTTTGATAGGACAAGATAAGATCGGAATTTGTCAAAGGAAAAGACTATCGCAAGGAGCTCTTTTTCTGTTGTTGTATAATTTAATTGGGCTCCTTGTAAAGTCTTGCTCGCATAATAAATGGGTTGAAAACGTTTCTCAACCCGTTGGCCCAAGACTGAACCAACCGCAAAATCCGATGCATCGCACATTAGCTCGAATGGTAATGACCAATTTGGAGCTATGATTATTGGTGCGTTGACAAGTTTTTCTTTTAAAATTTTGAATGCCTTAGTGCATTCACTTGTGAAAACAAAGGGTGCATCTTTTTCAAGAAGTTTATTTAATGGCGTTGCAATTTTTGAAAAATCCTTAACAAATCGCCGGTAGAACCCGGCATGCCCAAGAAAACTTCTCACACCCTTTACGTTTGAAGGAGGTGGAAGGTTGGCGATGACGTCAACCTTTGCTGGATCCACCTGAATACCAACACTTGAGATTTTGTGCCCTAAGACAATGCCTTCTTTAACCATAAAGTGGCATTTCTCCCAATTTAGCACTAAGTTCGACTTCTCACACCTGATTAGCATTTTCTCCAAATTTAGAAGGCATGAATCAAAAGTGTCACCGAAGACTGAAAAGTCGTCCATGAACACTTCCATGCAATCCTCAATCATATCGTGGAAAATGGCCATCATACACCTTTGGAATGTTGCAGGAGCATTACATAGACCAAAGGGCATTCGGCGATATGAGAAGGTGCCATAGGGACACGTGAAGGTAGTCTTTTCTTGATCTTCTGGGGAGATGGGAATTTGAAAGTACCCCGAAAAACCATCTAGGAAACAATAAAAGCTATTTCCTGCAAGTCTCTCTAACATTTGATCAATAAATGGTAGAGGAAAATGGTCTTTTCTTGTGGCTTCGTTTAACTTTCGATAATCTATACAAACCCGCCACCCCGTAACAGTTCGTGTCGTGATAAGCTCGTCCTTATCATTGGTGGTAACAGTTATACCACCCTTTTTAGGAACACAATGAATCGGGCTTATCCACGGACTGTCTGAAATCGGGTAGATTAGACCCGCATCTAGCAATTTAATGATTTCCTTCTTTACAACGTCTTGCATATGAGGATTTAGTCTCCTTTGACGTTGCACCACTGGTTTGGAATTCTCTTCCATTAAGATCTTGTGCGTGCAATAAGAAGGACTAATTCCTTTTATATCATGGATTTTCCATGCAATGGCCGGTTTGTGGGCCTGTAACAAGGAAACAAGACGTTCTTTCTCATTTTGAGAGAGAAGTGAGGAAATAATTACCGGAAGTTTTGAATCTTCCTGAAGGAAAGCGTACTCAAGATGATCAGGGAGCGGTTTAAGCTCCAAAATGGGAGGTTCCTCAATTGAGGATCGACTCCGGTACTCGCTATCCTTGCTTAGTTTTTCTATTTCCTCTTCAGTTGGTTCACACTCATTGGCCATCAAAAATGTGGCCATCACATCCATTTCTTCTTCAGTGAATTCATCATCTCCATTTGCCAAATCGTATACACCTGTTTCATCCGATTCGGGAGATTCCTGCAAGAACTCGTAATGCGAATCTATGCTTTGCATGAAATAACAAGTATCATCCGAAGATTCGGGATATTTCAATGACTTGTCAATTGCAAAAGTCGCACTAGCTTCACCAATTCTAAGGGTCAACTGCTGGTCATAAACATCAATGACACATCGAGCAGTATTTAAAAATGGCCTACCCAAAATAATTGGTATTCTCTCATCAACTTCCATGTCTAAAACCACAAAGTCAGCCGGGAAAATCAGATTCCCGGTCTTAACTAACAAATTCTCTATTATTCCTCGAGGGAATTTTATAGAGCGATCGGCTAGTTGAATAGCCATTCGTGTGGTTTTGAGTTCTCCAGGGTTTAATTTAAGGTAAATTGAATAGGGCATTAAATTGATACTAGCCCCCAAATCGGCTAATGCCCTCATGCAATCAAGGTCACCCATTAGACATGGAATAGTAAAACTACCCGGATCTTGAAGCTTTTCAGGAAGTGTGTTAGACACAAGCGCGGAACATCTAGCATTTAAGGTTACTGATGAAACGCTTTCCATCTTCTTTCGGTTAGTAAGTAAGTCTTTTAGGAACTTAGCATACTTTGGCATTCCTGAGATAACATCAATAAAAGGCATGTTTATGTTTATCTGTTTAAACATATCTAGAAATTTTAGCCTTTCGGCTTCCAGCCTTTCTTGTTGTTGTTTTCTTGGGAATGGGAGCGATGGTTGATATGGTTTCACTACGGGTTTTTCCCGTTCTTCCTTTTCAACCACTTTTTCCGGCTCCTTAACCGGTTCATCGTTTTGGTTCAACGGAACGCTAAAATCAGATTTTTCGGGCATTTGTGGAGCATCATACGCCAAACCACTTCGTGTGGTGATAACATTGGCGTGCTCATTTCTGGGGTTCTTGCTGGTATCGCCCGGTAAACTACCGGGTTTTCTCTCACTCAGTAAATTGGCTAAACCACTCATTTGTTTTTCCAAGTTTTGGATTGATGCTTGTTGGTTACGAAACTGATGTTCGTTTTTCTCGTTGGTTTGATTAATGTTTGTGACCAGCTGAGTTTGTGATGCTATTAACTTTTCCAACATACTCTCTAAATTTGACTTTTTCTCTTCCTGTTGGGGTTTTTGATAATAACCCGGAGTTTGTTGTTGGAACCCACTACTTGACCCTTGTTGAAAATTAGAATTTTGACCTTGAGGGTTGTAGGGGTTGTTAAAGTTACGGTTAAATTGGGCTCTACCCTGAAACTGGTTATTATTTCTTTGGCTTATAAAAGCCACCTCTTCTTTTTGAGCCATGGTTAACCCGGCATCACAATCTTTACCTAAGTGTAGACCACCACAGTATTCACAACCTACTTTCATACTATGGATTTCTTTTGTGATTTTGTCCATGTTTCGGACAACACCGTCTATTTTTACACCTAGGGAGCTGAAGTCATCATAAGCACCGGCGCTTTGGACTTGAGCATTTCGAGTAATTGGGCATTCTTGATGCCACTCATGAGAATAATCGGCTAATTTCTCGATTATCTCATAAGCCTCTTGCTCGGTTTTGTCCATAATTGAACCTCCTGATGCTTGATCAATGGAAATTCGGGTTGCAACTTCGCAACCCTTATAGAAGATTTGAACCTGTTGAAAGGTATCTAAACCATGGTTTGGACAACCTCTAAGCATTTTGGAAAATCTATTCCATGCTTCGTACAAGGTTTCCATAGGCTTTTGACAGAACTGGGTAATCTCCTGTTGGAGTCTCGCTGACTTAGATGCTGGAAAATATTTCTTAAGAAATTTTTCCATCATACTATCCCATGTTCTTATCGTAGCCTCGGCTAATGAATCTAACCAACTTCTTGCTTCCCCGTGGAGTGTCCAGGGGAAAAGTCTTAGAAATATAGCCTGGTCAGTTTCTGGTTTTAATTTGAAAAGAAGACATATCTCTTCAAAGAGACGAATATGTTCGTTTGCGTCTTCATTAGGACCGCCACTAAATTGACACCTATTATTAATCATTTGAAGAATAGGTCCTTTAATTTCAAAATTTACCTCACCCGTGAGCGGAGTAATAGCACTACCTTGTCCGGTTCGCGTCGCTTTCATCCTTTCTGCCATTGATTGTCTTTGTACCAACGGTCTTTCTCCTTCCATTTCAAAATTTGGTGGTTGAACTGGTTTACCAAAGTTTGAATATCTAGGCTTGGTGGTACTTGATTCTGAATCAAAAGTTTCCTGCTTTGATGAAGATTCAAAAATATCAAGCACTTCTTTTGGAATTCTACCAAGCTTTCTATCCGGTTCTGTCAATGGTGTAAATAATGGAGATTCTGAACTTCGGGTATGTGGCATATGCAACCTATAATCTGCCAATCACACAACTAACAAAAACTATCACACATACCGATTCTACAAAATTAAAAATCAAAAACTATTAATAATTTAAAATAATTAAGAAACTACTTAATCACAAATTAGTTAATAATCCTATTTTGACACAAAACTGTCCCCGGCAGCGGCGCCAAAAACTTGATAGACGGCGTCCCTTTGCGAAGGCCAGGACGGCGTCCCGGATAGCTTAGACGGCGTCCTGGTGGGTTTTAAGGCACTGTTTCGTTTTCTCTTTAATATTAGCTCATTTGGACGAACTCTCACATATCGGAGGCTTTGTTATATCATTTTAAAGCGCTATCTTGATACTAACTCGTATCGGGATCAACCGATGTCATAAATCATCGAAATTCTTTGCAAACTACTCTTCCGATACAAATTCGCGCATCTTGACATATCCCTTGTAGATCATCTTCATTATCTTCGAATATAGAGTATTTTTAGTGATATTGCGATAGATATATATGATGTAATTGAGCAATATCAGTGTGTGTTGATGCAACGAACGAAAGTCATTTCTTATGCTTCTCGACAACTCAAAATTCATGAACGAAACTACACGACACATGATCTCGAACTCGGAGCCGTTGTCTTTGCACTTAAAATGTGGAGATACTATCTTTATGGATCCAGGAGTACTATCTTTACCGATCACAAAAGTCTCCAACACATCTTCGATCAAAAGCAACTAAACATGAGACAACGAAGGTGGATTGAAACCTTAAACGATTACGATTGCGAGCTTCGTTACCATCCCGGAAAGGCAAATGTAGTAGCCGATGCCTTAAGTCGAAAAGAAAAAGCGGTGCCTCTTCGTGTCCGAGCCTTAAACATCACCATCCACACAAACCTTAATAGCCAAATTCGGGTAGCCCAAGATGAAGCTCTCAAGGATGAAAACGTTTCACGCGAGTGCTTGAACATTCTCGTCTCTCGATTCGAAACTAAGGAAACCGGACTCCGATATTTCGCCGGAAGGATTTGGGTGCCTAGTTATGGGGACCTACGAAGTCTTATTTTAGATGAAGCCCATAAGTCACGATACTCGATTCACCCCGGTGCCAATAAGATGTACCACAACCTTAAACAACAATATTGGTGGCCGAACATCAAAAGGGACGTAGCTACTTATGTTTCCAAGTGTTTGACATGTTCCAAAGTCAAAGCCGAACACCAAAGACCGTCTGGACTACTTCAACAACCCGAGATCCCGCAATGGAAGTGGGAAAGGATAACGATGGATTTTATCACCAAACTACCAAAAACGACGGGCGGTTATGATACCATTTGGGTTATTGTTGACCGTCTCACCAAATCCGCGCACTTTCTCACCATGAAGGAGACCGACAAAATGGAGAAACTTTCACAACTTTACATCAAGGAGATCGTAGCCCGACACGGTGTACCTTTATCAATTATCTCCGACTGAGATGGCCGTTTTGTTTCTAGATTTTGGCGTACCTTGCAAGAAGCGTTGGGAACGCGTTTAGACATGAGCACCGCATATCATCCTCAAACCGATGGGCAAAGTGAATGCACAATTTAAACCCTAGAGGACATGTTACGAGCTTGTGTTGTTGATTTTGGAAAAGCTTGGGACAAGCACTTACCTCTCGCCGAATTCTCCTACAACAATAGTTATCACGCGAGTATAAAAGCCGCCCCATTCGAAGCGTTATATGGCCGAAAATGCCGTTCTCCTCTTTGTTGGGCCGAAGTAGGCGACGTACAAATCACCGGACCCGAACTCATTCACGAAACCACCGAGAAGATCGTTCAAATCCGAGATAGGCTTCGGATGGCCCGGAGTCGTCAAAAGTGCTATACCGACAAAAGACGCAACGACCTTGAATTTCAAGTCGGTGACCGCGTCATGCTAAAAGTCGCACCTTGGAAAGGTGTCATTCGTTTTGGAAAACGTGGGAAATTAAATCCGCGGTATATTGGTGCTTTTGAAATCTTGGAGCGTATTGGAACCGTTGCTTATCGTTTAGATCTTCCGCCCCAATTGAGCTCCGTTCATCCTACCTTCCATGTATCTAACTTAAAAAAGTGTCTTGCCGAACCCGATATCATCATCCCTCTCGAGGAACTTACTATTGATGACAAACTTCATTTTGTGGAGGAACCGGTTGAAATTGTGGACACCTCCGTCAAGACATTGAAACAAAGCCGAATCCCGATTGTCAAGGTTCGTTGGAATGCCAAAAGAGGACCCGAGTTTACTTGGGAAAGGCAAGATCAAATGCAAAAGAAATACCCTCACTTGTTCCCGGTTCCTTAAACGCAAGATCCCGAGGAAGAAACAACGACTACTACGCCTACTTAAATTTCGGGACGAAATTTCTTTTAAGGAGTAGGTAATGTAACATCCTGCCTTTTTCCGTTTACTTTTCCATTTAACTATTTAAATTCCGTTATATGTTTATGACATCCCTCGTTAATACGCGTTTTAAAATATCTCGTTTAGGTAATTCACGCACCCGAATGAAACTAGAGGGACCATTGTTGCCAAGAGAGCAAAGAGGTGACTAGGTCAACTAGTCAACCCTTCACTCTCATCCATTCATTAATTCTCTTTTCTTTTTCCATTTTTTTCACTACTTTCTTATTTTCTCTCAAAACACCATTTCAAAGAATCATCATCTAAATCCAAGCTAGCGGGTGTCTTGCAAAACAAATTACATATTTGGAATCCTTGCAACTTTCTCTTCGATTCCATACCGATTTCATTATGTTTGGGTAACTTTTTAAAATCACTAGATTTTGTGTTCTTGATGTTTTTAACTTATAAAGTTGTTAATTAGTGTCTATGGCTCAAGTCTAACATGAATATATGAATTATAGGTTCGATCTTGTTATTTTTGATAACTAGCATGAACTTAAAAGTTTGGTATGTTTGATTGATGATTTGATTGCTTAAATGTTGTTAAATGTTATAAATGCATGTATTAAATGTGTTTCTAACATCACTAGCTTCAATTTGATGTGTAGGTTGTTTTAGAAAACTTCATAAACATGATTAGTGCTTTTGGTGAATTTG
Source organism: Rutidosis leptorrhynchoides (assembly GCF_046630445.1). NCBI lineage: Eukaryota > Viridiplantae > Streptophyta > Magnoliopsida > Asterales > Asteraceae > Rutidosis > Rutidosis leptorrhynchoides. Next base: position 323,289,223 of record NC_092335.1, on the reverse strand, counting down.
GGTTAGGGTTCGGTGAACTTGAAATGAACTTTTGATGTATTGAATGCCATGAATTGTTGTTAGTAAGTAGTTAGTTGTATTGTATGCTTGATTACCTACGAAACGGCACGTTATAGGGATGCATTTAATTCTCGAATCCTATTTTGTGCATTTATGAACTTGAGCATTAATTGAGCATTAAATGTTGGAAAGTCGGTTATTGAAAATGATGTTTTTGGTTGATGAAATGTGTTTAGTTGTGTTCCTTGTCAAATTAGCTTTCCAACGATATAAAATGCGTGTCGTAAGAGTTTACGGTTTGTGATTTATGTGAAAATGAAGTTTGATTTGAGACTTGTACAATTGAGACTGACCAGGTACCAGCACCCGTTGATCGCCGCGGCGCGGCAATCCTGGGTCGCGGCGCGACCTAAGCCGTGCTCAGGTTCTTACCTCCTTGGTCAAAATAAGAAAAATGTTTGGCACGCTATGGACCTCCGATCCACGTGAGACTTGTTCTAACATGCTTATATATGAATAAAAACCTCAGAAAAATAGTTCAGGACCCGACCCGAACGTGTTGACTTTTTTGTTGACTTTGACCGACCAAAGTTTGACTTTTTTTCAAACTTAACTAAATGATTATGCAACCTTCCTAGCTTGTTTCTATACTTGTATCTTGCACGAAACTTGACAAATTGATTCACATGCTACATAATCGAGTCGTAACGAGCCATATGACTAATTGAACATCTTTGACCTATCGTGTTTACCGTTATTGATACGACCTATTTGTTTAGGTCAAGACTAGCATTATCCTTTGCACACGTTACTTTGTGAAGTACTTTTCATACGTGCACTCAAGGTGAGATCATAGTCCCATCTTTCAAACAACTTTTATGCTTTAAACTATGGGATGAGAAACATATACGTATCATACTTTTACACATTGAACACAAGTACGAAAACGAACATTCTACGTACGGGTTTGAACGAAAATCCTCAATTCAATTATCATTAGTTACACTTGCAGGGTGTAAACGTGAACTTATATTATGTGATCACATGGGCTTGACGAGCCTCATTCGGACGGTTCGCTACCGTTAGCGGATGAAATATATTTTCGGGTCTAGTGTATGTTCTAACACTACGCAAAGGGTGCAAAACAGTTAAGTTTGATAATTGGGTGCCCGAGAAACAAACAACAACTTTGGAATGCAAATGATTTTGATAATCATATTATATTAAATCTTGTGGTTCAAATGCAACGTTTACAAACACCTATGATTTCACCAACGTTTTCGTTGACAGTTTTCTATATGTTTTCTCAGGTCCTTGAATGCTACTTGATACATGTTTCCGCACTCTTTTTGATACTTGCTTGGATGTCGAGTATACATGCATAGTTGGAGCGTCTTTTGACTACTTTAAATTGTGTCGCATAGGTTTCATTTGTACGTTAAACATTGTAATGTAACTAGTCTTTTGAACTACATTTGTAAACTTGAAACATCCTTTTACTTATGAAATGAATGCGACATATTTTGGTCAAACGTCATGTTAAAGACTTATGACCACGCAACGGGACCTAAGTAGTCGGCGCCGTCAAACATGATTTGGTCGGGTCGCTACAACAAACAACAACATGCTTTGATTATATAATACATGTGATGTGTAGTTGTGGGATGTTCTAGTTACTAAAAAGTTCGATACCACAATGATATGAGAAATGTAAAAACTTATACTGAGTAAATTATTACCTATTGTCCATTTATTCAAGGTGGCGTTTTTCACATTTATAACGGGTATATCCGCGGATTATTCAAACGGGTATTACGGATTTTCGGATCGGATTTTACCCACAACAGATCTATTACATCCATCACCCACCCGCGACCCGTCAGCGGGTACAAGATTACATCCATCGCCCACCCGCGGATAAAATTTTTTGATTTTATCCGCCCATCACGGGTGCGGGTACCCGCGGATCTCAGATTTTGTTTAGATCCATTGACATCCCTATTTAGAACCTTCGATTACTAATTTGGTGTCATCCAATTTGAAGAAGATATATCCCCGAAGAAACTAATCGATTACATTATAGCTGAAACGTATTGGATTTGATTTCGATGGGTTCAATTTGTTAGTCTTTCTAAAGTGTATAGTATTTGATAACTCCCAATTGAACGGAACCCTTAATTTTATTAGAAGGTACCGTGTTTTTTTTTAATTAGAAGGGTATTTTAGGGATATAGTGTATGTAAAATTGATTTATTAGCTAATTTTTTAGTGGATGATTAAGGACCATTGGATCAAGGGGTATTATAATGTAATTTTCTGATCTAATGGTAATTAAGGGGTTTTGAAAACATTTATTAGCTAATCGAGACTCTCTTTTAATGTATATATAGTGATAGTGATATATATATATATATATATAAACTGCAAATGTATCCGTTAAACTTAAAAAACAACCGTTGCACCGTACTCGAATATATTATGATATGAAATATGTGAGGGTGATGATATGCAGGCGGACGAGGGCGGCACCAATATCATAGGCGCCCTCGGATGAAATCCACGATGACATACCTTATAAAATACCATTGGTATTCGTCTAATGAGTTTAGAAAAGCTCATGTGATATCTGTGCCAAACACCTGATACACAAAGCATATATTCTTGATTATACACTTCACAGCCATTCTCCCAAATCCATCAGTTTTCAATGTCGGATCCAACTCGACCCGTTATAGGCCACCCAGCTCCGCCACCTAACGGCTACCCTCCTCCTCCTCCCAATTCCGGCAGCGCCACCGGCTACCCTTACGCTGCCCACCCACAACCAAGTCACTACTTCAATGTTTCATCAAACGGTTACGCAAACCCTTACGCTGCCAATCAACAACGCGCCACCTTCCTCCGCCGTATCTTTGCCGTATTCATGGCCTGTATCATCCTCACCGGAAGTATCATTTTCATCATGTGGATAATCCTCCATCCACAGGTCCCCCAATTTCGTGTCGAAACCCTAACCCTAACTAATTTCACCATTTCATCAAATTCGTTAGTTTCAGGTGATTGGGATGCTAGATTAACTGTACGTAACCCTAACTCTAAGATCACGTTGTATTATGATCGTGTTGAAGCTGCCGTGTTATATAAATCGGAATTGATTGCCGAAACTACGGTCGCGCCTTTTGTTCAGGGGAAGAAGAATGAGACTACAATTAGGGCGACGTTCGCTTCATTATCAGCGTATGTTGATGATCGAAATGGGATTAATGGTGATCGAGCTCGTGGGACGGTTAATTTCAACTTAAGAATGGTAGCTAGGGTTAAGTTTAAAGCTGGTGCTTGGTGGACTAGAAGAAGGATACTGAGGATATATTGCCCAAATTTATCGGTTGGTGTTTCGGGTAATAGTACTAATGGATCTTTCACTGGTGGATCCAAGAATTGCAAGGTGGGACTGTGAGGTGATGAATGATGATTTTAAAGGTACTTTTTAGTGAAACTTTACTCACTTCTATTGTAGTATGAGTTGTATAGGTTAGTCTTTGTATCTTTGAAGTTGAACTCAATTACATAGTTTTTGGATATATATGTTAGTCGTATTCGTTTTTCATTCTTGTTGTGTTTTCACTATTTGATTTAGTATAGATCTGTTTATATATTTTCTAGTGAGTTATTGGTATACATGTTGCATGATGAGTTTCTTGGTTTTTGATGTCGATGAGCTATTTGTGAAATAACGAGTCTTCAGGGGATGTATTTGTAAGTAAGTTTGATACGGATGCAATTTTTGCTATCTTCTTGAGTAGAATTTCTGGTTTCGAATTAGTATGAGATCCTTAAGAATGTTTCCACATGCATTGGGGTCCCTGTTCAGTACGTTTTCTAGTCAGATTCGAGTTGGGATAGTAAGTTGGTCTTGATTTTGTGACAGGCATCCTTTTGAGATACAGATGATGAAAGAGATTCAGAAGCGATCAGTTGTCACAAAGTATCATTACCTCCATCTATTGATTTTTGCCTTGCTGATAAATCTGATAGGGTCCACCCCACATGTACCCAATTACTATATTAAGTTTACAAGCTTCTTGATGCAAATATGTGATCTGAATGTTAAATAGAATGTTGAATATAAATTCAATGCTGAGTAGACATTTCAAAGTGTCACTAGTTAGATGGATATTTTTTCCTTTAATTTTGGATGTGTTTGTCGATCACTCAATCATATTTTGTGAAACAATCACAAGTTGACCGAGTGGTTCACATCTTGATATACTCGCATGATGTCATAGGTTCCGACTTTATTTCTTGGGGTGGTCAAGTGTAGGGGTCGGAAAAGGTAACCGGATAACCCGATTAGGCTACGTGGATCTGAGTAACAATACTCGCCCTCTCCGGGTAATATAAATAGGTCAACATTTTCCGTTTACCCATTTACCCGTTTACAAACATATTCTGTTATAGAAAGTTATCATTTGAAATCAGTCTAGTTTTATATATATAGCATGCTTTAGTACATCAAAAGGGTCACTAACTACTCTACTTATGTCTTGGTACTTCTACGAGAACTAATGACTTTGTCCGCCTCATATTAAAGACAAAAAGGAAGCACTACATCTATGCTTATCTCATAAAACGCCCCACGTGTTGCCATGTTTTATTGAGGATGTTTGGTCATTTTATTCATTCCCATAGGCAATAGGCAATACATATATATTAAACAGAAAATGGATAAAGAGGTTAGGCTTTATACAGTATCATCATTTGCTATTTGCCCATTTGCTATTTGCTCAATTTATATAGAGGTTAGGCTTTTATCAACCCCATAATTATATCATAGTATTCATGCTTTCCCTATTTGCTCTGCACAGATCACTGTTCGCACATGCACTCATGCTCTGCCTGCCTGCTCTGCTTTATTAATTTAATATTAAAGATATTAGTATATATAAAGGTGGCTGCTTGCTATTCACACTTGAAATGAGATTATAAACAAGAAGGCAACAAGCTTCGAAAGAAGCATGAAAAACCTATACTCCTTGGAACCTTTAATGGGCTCATTTCGTTGGGCGTAATCGCACCCTGACTAATCCCTCATTAAACGGTGTGGGTTCATAATGAGTCATCGAACGACGAACGCTAGCTAAACCTTCGCGAAATTGAAATTGGAGTGACCTCATTACTCCCAAGGAGTGATCAAATTTTATAAACTTTTAATGTCTTCTTGTTTCTTATACTATATGTAATGGCTTTGAGATTTGCCTAACATGCAGGGTTATAAAATTTGAGATTAATCCCCGATTAACCAGTTTTATAAGTAGGACGATTAGTATTGAGATCCTTAAAACGTTTTCCGCTTGCATTGACGTCCCTGTTCAGTACGTTTTTTAGTCAGATTCGAGTTTGGGATAATAAGTTGCTCATGATTTTGTGACAAGGCTTCCTTTTGAGCTAGAGTTGATGAACGAGATTCAGGAGGGGTCAGTTGTCACAAAGTGTCGCTACTTCTATCTACTGATTTTTGCCTTGTTGATAACTCTAATAGTGTCCACCTTACCTGTACCCAGTTATCAAATTCAAAGGCTTGTTGATGCAAATATATGAGATCTGAATGTTAAACAGAAAGTAGAGTACTCCTTATTTAGTAAATGATGAGGAGTAGACAATTAACAGTGTCACTAATTAGATGGATATTCTTTTTCTGTCGCAAGTTTGGATGTGTGTGTCTATCACACTATCATATTATGTGAAACCCTCACAAGCTGACTGAGTGATTGGTGTCATGATATACTCGCATGATGTCTTAGGTTCAAACCTCATTAGCAACGCATCTTAAGGTGGTTAGGGTAGGGGTTGGAAAAGGTCATAGAATAATCCGGTTAGGCCGCGTAGATTTGAGTAAACTTGCTTGTCTTTTTTGGGTAATCTGAATAGGAAAACCTTCTCTGATTACCCATTTATCCGTTTACAAACATATTATAGTATGTGAGTAGAAAGTTATCATTTGAAACCAGTAGTTTTATTCGTCAATCATAGGAGCTCTACTTTCTACTAGTTCTCATCCCTTTGAAAAGATATCAAAAGGGTCGCTGACTATCTACTTATGTCTTGGTTCATCTGGGAGAACTTTTGACTTTGGACGTCTCATATCAAAGACAAAAAGGAAGCACTACATCTATGCCCCTCTCATAATACATCCCCATGTGTTACCATGTTTTATTGGGGATGTTTGGCCATCTTATTAATCACCATAGATATAGATAGATATATATTAAACAGAAAATGGATAAAGATATTAGGCTTTATACAGTATCACAATTAGTATTTGCTCATTTTATAAGAGGTTAGGCTTTATTCATCCCCATAATTATATCATTATAACGTTGTATTCATGTTTTCCCTATTTTCTCTACATAGACAAATAGACATTATCACAATTTGCACATGAACTCATTGTTCTCCCTGCCTGCTCCGCTTTATTAATTTATTTAGTATTAATATTGTTATATATTGGGGGTGTTGGTATTGCTTTCGTGCCTGAAACGGTAATGACTCCGGATTGATCTTTAAATCGTGTGTTCACTTTCCTAATCGAATATTTCGACCCACTTAGCCACGGGTTGCACGAAGTTTCGATTGGGATAAGACAAAGATGAATTGATCTCTTGGCTAAAAGAAATCAACTCCACAATTGCAGAAAATATAGTTCTATTTGTTTGGGTTGAAAGTGTGTTTAAAAGGTTAAAAATATGGAACCTTTTTCAAATACACAAAGTGTGTATCTATAATGGGTCAAAAGGTTTCATGAAAAGTCACAACCTTTGATTCATACCCACTAGTGACTTGGAAGTTAATATTCATGTATTTAGACTTAAAATGGTCTAAAAACATGCAAAAAACCGCAGATAAATGCCCTGGAACAACCCTAAAACGTTTGGGGTTTAAATATGCTTTTTGGGTTGAAAAGACACATTTTCAGCGAGTTCAGTGTTAAGCCGCGCCGCGGGCCCAGGAGTCGTGCCGCTGACTAACAAAGCACCACACTTCCAAACATGCCAAAAACTCTCGACCTCAAAATCACCCTTTAAGTCGCGCCGCGGCTTAAAGCTACTGCACACTAAAAAACCTTTTTAAGCTTATTTTCAAGTGCGTTTAGCCTTTCAAGTCGCGTTTCGCATTTCTAATGTTCCAAACATTATTTCCAAGCTCACTGACATAACCTCAAACCATTTTACACTTTACGAACGTGTACTCCACACTCCCCAATTCCGTGTAGCGTTTCAATGGTTCGACCACTTTCAACTTAGCAATCCAATCAACTAAAATAACGTTGGATCATGCTAAAATCACCAACAATCCCCCCCCCCCCCCCCCCCCCCCCCCCCCCATTTTAGTATGTTCCTTGATTACTAAAATACCAACAAACAGAAAACTAATGCATAAGTGTAAATGTCACATGGATTGAATTCACACATAGTATATTACACGTGCAAGAATTCGAAAATCAGGGTGCTCTAATAGTTTGAACCCATCAATTCATATGAAAACCTGTCGATAATATACACACCAGTTTCATACTTTCTACAATTAACCCGACACGTTAAAAGTCATGTGTCTCAATCCTCTCGTGAACATATCAAAAGCTAAGTTCCAAGCTTTCTTGAGGCAGCTTAACCTCATGTTCACATAGGTAGTTTTCCTTTAATCTTGCTCTCGAGATGCAATTTTTCAAGAAAACTATTAAGAAGTATCAAACTTCAACCTTCTTTATCTCACGGGTCCGAACACATACTTTGGGATCATATATTAAATGTGTTCTAATCTTTATATAGTAGGCTTTCCTCATTTAATTCAGCTCATAGCGTTGTACTAAAAGGGAATTGGGTATCCCACTATGGAAGATTTAAATGGACTTCAATCCCACAACATTAGCCAACTTGTGCGCGCTTCCGGCTAATGCTCTTGTCAAGTGATTTAGTCAAACTTTGTTGTGACCTAACAAAATTGACATATTTCACTTCATTCGTGATAAACTCCCGAAACAATGTTTTTCTAAGGCATAAGTGTCTAGACCTCATTTGTATAAGTACATGCCATAGTCTTATCACACCCCATAACTAGGGATCACCATGAACTTTCACCTCATTCATTTTGACTTCAATCAATATCCTTTTCGAATCCTTTTATCTAAGGATTTACCAAATTCTTATTATATCATAAGAAATCCGTACGTACTCAAATTAATTGATTGATTAGTCATTGTACATGTCCACCTCTCACAAGTAATCAATGTAACCTATAAATCATACACCTTTGATAATGTATCCCCATTATACTTGTGTACACAAATATTACCATTACATTAGATAGTGAGATTATTATTACAAGCATACCTTAGTCAATTCACTTCTAGAACCAAGAAGTAATGACAACAAGTTTATGCTATCAATAATCTCAACATCAACCTTTTGATTCAAGATACCTCATCTATACCAACAGTAAAACCTACAATCTCGTAGATGTGTAATCTCTTTGATCAATTGTGAACTCAATATAATTTAATATGCCTTAAGGAATTCACAATATTAAACCATAATCCATGGTTGGCTTTTACAAGTATACTACTCAAGTTCCATAACAATGAATTCCACTAAACCATGCTTGCTCTTTCTAACAACATGCTATATTGATCACTTGATGTAATATCATACATCATACCACCAATTTCCAACGCATATCGGTACTCGAAAACAATTAAGCAATATTCAATCCTCATTCCATATTAAAACATATTAGTTTCACTAACTTGTGCCAATTTGATGAATCATCAAATGATTAATGGACTTACATCACCAATGAATAAATATTTCATGGACATTTTATTTAGTAACAAAACCAGTCACTTTACAATAATACAACATTATCTTGTGACTTATCCAACGGATTATAAACACCCGTAAAGTAGCCTAACAATTGTTACCAACAATTCATTGTTTTACCAATAATCATAATATCCACAACCATAGGGGGTTATTTATGCCAATATTCAAAGAATATATAAACAGCCATGTGGGTTTTCATGTCAATTTTCAAAGAATATATTAACACATAGGGATGGCAATGGATCTAAAAAAATCCGACATCCGCGGGTACCCGCACCCGTGATGGGCGGATAAAATAAAAAAAAAATTACCCGCGGGTGGGCGATGGATGTAATCTTGTACCCGCTGACGGGTCGCGGGTGGGTGATGGATATAATAGATCCGTTGTGGGTAAAATTCGATCCGAAAATCCGTAATACCCGTTTGAATAATCCGCGGATATATCCGTTCTAAATGTGAAAAATGATACCTTGAATAAATGGATAATAGGTAATATTCACTCCGTATAAGTTTTTACATTCCTCATGTCATTTTGGTATCGAACGTTTTAGTAATTAGAGCATCTCACAACTACACATCACATGTATTATATAATCAAAGCATGTTGTTGATTTTTCGTTTATTAGACTATCTTAATAAATCTAATTTTTACGGATCACTTTAGTAATTCGTCAACCTACTGTATGATTAGTTTTAGCTATTAAATTTTAATTGTTACTATTAAACATTGTAGCTTCACATATATTAGCAAAAAAGTATAATTAATATATGTTTACTCATTGTATCATATCATAAACATGGGTATATGATTGGTTGATGTTCTTCATGTCACTTTGAATCGCATATTGATATTTATTTTTATTTTTTGAATACTTTAATTTACATATATACTTCATGAATAAGATCTGCGGGTAAACTCGCGACCCGCGAATATCCGTGGGTACGGGCATGGATCTAAAAATAAATACATTAACCAAGATCCGCGGGCTAATGGATCCTCAAAAAATCTGCGGGTGCGGGTGATGGATGTAGTGGATCCGCGTAGGGATGAGCAGAAGTACCAATTTACCGATCCCGTACCGGTACCGACCCGGTACCGGTACCGTTTTACCGGACCGAATGGTAAACGGGACCGGTTCCGGTTCCCATTTTTTTGGCTTTTCGGTTTCGGTACATAAGATGCGGTACCGGTACGGTACCGGGAAATTCCCGTATTGTCCCGTATTACTACAAATGGAAATAAGTTAAATTATTGTTGAAAGCCTAAGGTCAAATAATGTGTAGAATATAATGTATAAAATCTCATATAATATTTTTACTCAGATTTGGCACACTAGTTCACTTGTACCAACTTTAAAATTTTTGGGTAATTCACGCAAGCTCAACCAGACCTGATTTTGGCGTGTACTTGAGTTTTCATATTGACCTGCTAACCGAATCTGTCTGACCGGACCATTTTATTATCTATCATGTCAACTTATTACATTCATTCGAGTGGTCTCCATATTGAGTTTCCATATTGACCCAGATGTATTGGCTTTATGTGGAAGAGCAATTGAAAACATGCGTTCAGATGTGCAGCATCTTCTTTCTCATAAAATGATGCTGTTTTAGTATAAAATGATGTTGTTTTTTGTATGAATGATGTTATTTGAAGTCCATATTTTTTGCAGTCCAAATTCGGTAATAACAGGTAAAATACCGAAAATTACCGGTACCGAACTGGTACCGGTTTTGTAAAAACGGTACGGTACCGGTATTCGAAATTGGGTAAATTCGGTACCGGTACTTTTCGGTTCCGGTACGGTTCGGTACCGGTTCCGTACCGTGCTCATCCCTAGATCTGCGCCCACGACCCGCGGGTGTCATCCCTATTAACACATTCTTTTATTGACATTACATATCCATCAATCCGTGTCAATTGAAACCGAATTGTGCGTTCCAAATGTATAGTTGGAACAAATTGAATTTTTTATCATGAGGATATCACTTGCATTAATACCAATTAACCGTTACCTATGCTTACACGCGTAAAAGTGAACCATTGCGAATTAAGTCAACCAAATTTAAATGTTACAAACAACCAAAAGAAACCCTTTCACTTGGACAGTTACTTTAAACAAGGGTTACCCGCAAATTACAGTAACATGGTTGCAATTTCGCAATAAGAAAGTTATTTATCATCATGCAATTATGAACATAATAATTACTTCATATAAGTATGTCATAACATAGAAATACAAAACATGGCTTTCCACATGCATTATCATCAATAATTATGGATGTATAAATATAAATGATGAGACTTATTTGAAAACTTCATCCATTTCGTTTATCAAGACGTATCAAAAGAAAATTATATTTAATGTTTTCATTGCAACCATTAATGCACATAAGATCACAATTTATAATCTTATATCATATCATTGATCACCATCCATTCATGCCATCATACGTGCATACATCTATTCTTTATTCCCAAAATTATGATGCACTAATAAATGCAGAAATTATGATCATGAAACACCATATATGGTCCATTAATGTGAATTGCAAACATTAAATGAAATAACCGTTAATAAATAAAATATCAACTTTTGCCGATTGAAACATTCTGAATTTATAAACAACCATAATTTTCCAATCAATTCCATGCATGTGAATAAGACCACAAAATTTTAATTTGTGTAAAATAGAGCCATGTATGCATCATCCATCATTATAAAACGAACAGAAAATGTGTACCAATTATTAAATTGATGGACGGATATTTGCATGTGCTTGATCCATTATCATAAACAATGGAATTCATCTCATCAATACAATCCCTATTACAGTCCACTTTGATGATAATCTTCATTCCTTCAAAACTTCACACCAATTTGGAAGTCATTTCTTCACCGTTTCACCGAACATGGTAATAGAAATATTCGATTAGAATGTTATATATCGGGGGTGTTAGTATTGCTTTCGTGCCTGAAACGGTAATGACTCCGGATTTATCTTTGAATCGTGTGTTCACTTTCATAAGCGAATATTTCGACCCACTTATAAGACAAAGATGAATTGATGTCTTGGCTAAAAGAAATAAACTCCACAATTACAGAAAATATAGTTCTATTTGTTTGTGTTGAAAGTGTGTTTAAAAGGTTAAAAATCTGGAACATTTTTCAAATACACAAATGGTGTATTTATAATGGGTTAAAAGGTTTCATGAAAAGTCACAACCTTTGATTTATACCCACTAGTGACTTGGAAGTTAATATTCATGTATTTAGACTTAAAATGGTCTAAAAACATGCAAAAAACCGCAGATAAATGCCCTGTCACAACCCCAAAACGTTTGGGGTTCAAATGTGCCTTTTGGGTTGAAAAGACACCCTTTTCAGCGAGTTCAGTGTTAAGCCGCGCCGCGGGCCCAGGAGCCGCGATGCTAGCTAACAAAGCACCACACTTCCAAACATGCCAAAAACTCTCTTCCAAACATGCCAAAAACTCTCGACCTCAAAATCACACTTTAAGCCGCGCCGCGGCTTAAAGCTAATGCACACTAAAAAACCTTTTTAAGCTTATTTCCAAGTGCGTTTAGCCTTTCAAGTCGCGTTTCGCATTTCTAATATTCCAAACATTATTTCCAAGCTCACTAACATAACTTCAAACCATTTTACACTTTACGAACGTGTACTCCACACTCCCCAAATTCGTAGAGCGTTTCAATAGTTCGACCACTTTCAACTTAGCAATCCAATCAACTAAAATGACGTTGGATCATGCTAAAATCACCAACAAATATTAATATTAATATTAATTAAAGATAATATTATTAATAATAAATATAAAGGTGGCTGGTTCATATTCACACTTGACATGAGATTATAAACATCTTGTTGGCAACAAGCTTTACAGGAAGCATGAAAAACCTATTTTTCTTCTATAACCTTGCTGTCGAACCTTCAACAGACACATTCTTTTGGGTTTGATTGCACCCTGGCTAAACTCTTACGAACTTGAAATTGGAGTGAACTCATTATTACCAAGGAGTGATCGAATTTTATAAACTTTGGGAACACTAAGAAGAAAAGATTATATAGAGAATGTGTTCTTGTTTCTTATATACATATATTATGGCTTTGAGATTTGCCTAATATGCAGGGTTGTGAAATTGAGATTAATCCTCAATTAGCAGATTTTAGTAGTAGGACAATTAGTCTTGCCAAAATCACTCAACGCATTAAAACTGATCAAAATTCGAATTTAGGGCCGGAGGTCCTCACGGAAGCAATCTCTCTACTCTGGAGTAGAGAGAGGGATGAATATCTCTTCTGATGGGTGGAGAATTTTTTCTCAACTCGTGGGTAGAGAGTTGACTTCTCTTCTATTCTAGGGTAGAGGAAGGATTGTCTACAGCTCACCTCCCCCATAACTCCCATGTGCGGGATTGTGTATTGTTGTTGTTGTTGTAAAATCGAATTTAATTGGTCAAGTCAAAGTTAGTCAACATTCTTTTAATCCCTGATTTGGCCAATTAAACGGTATCTGGCTGATTCATCTGACTAACGACTTTTACAACCTTGATAAGAACAATTTGTTATTTCTTTGGACCAGGTGAGTAGGGATGCAGCTTCGTGGACCACTCGTCGGGCCTGATAGGTGGTGGCATCACACCTTTCTCAAAGGAACCGTACGTGAGACTCTCGCGTCATACGGCTCCGTCTCGGAATCAGGACCCCTTTCCTTTGACCAACGGGTCCTCAAACCAACTTGTCCTTCCTTTCTATTTCTCGTTAAGCGGTTTTTTTTTTCATTCATTGAAAATAGAGGGTTCTATTTGCAATTCCAGTCAGAAAGGAGTGATCATTACAAGAAAATAGCTTTAGTGACGATGACTATTAGTCAATAATAACACTAAATTGGTCATTAGATTGAGTTAGTGACCAAAGTAGGTTGGCCACTTCTCGTCACAATAGATCTGTCACAAAATATTACTTATTAGAAACTAAAATACTAAAATTGGTCGGTGACCATTTGAGTTCATAGTTGCTTCATGTATAGTATAATAGAGGGTGTTTAATCCTATGAAGTAGTTAGGTTCATATTATTGGACAAGTCTCGACCACAACCTAAGTTGGATAGTCCTTAAAATCTAGGGATACTAGTTTATCAAAGTCACAGTTTCAGCATAACAACAGCAATCGCAATAAATTTACATACATAATTATTGTAGCGACCCGACAAAATCGTCATTGACGGCGTCGCTAACTTAGGTCCCGTAACGTGGTCGTAGTCCCTATATGAGACTCGTTTGATCAAAATTATGTCGCATTCATTTGAAAAGTACAAGACTTGCAAAGTTTAGTTTACCAAATGGATCGACAACAAGTTTAAGTTTACAAAAGTTATAAAGTGTAAATGAAATAACTTGCGACATAATTAGTTTAAAATCACGGTTTGCTATAAATAGCGAAAGTATGTATGCTTAAAGTTTGAATCCAAAAGCGCTATCCCTAGCGTATGCATGTATGCTTGACTCCAAGCAAGTAATCAAAGTGTGCGGAAGCATGTATCAAGTAGCCAAGTATGAACCTGAGAAACATATAGAAAACTGTCAACGAAAAACGTTGGTGAAATCATAGATGTAGTAATTAATGTTATTTTTGAACCACAAGATTTAGTATTCCATAAAATTGATCATCCAAATAGTTTGCATTCCAAAATAGGTTCGCGAGCACCCAATTATCAAGGCTTAACTTTCCAACCATAGAACCCCATCACAATAGTGTTAGAACATACACTATTTCTCGAAAATATATTTCATTCGTAGACGGTAGCGAACCGTCTGAATGAGGGTTTGTCAAACTCATATGGATCCATACAACATAAGTTCTCGCTTACACCCTGCAAGTGTAACTAATGATAATCGAATTGAGGATTTTGTTCTAAACTCGCTGTGGAATGTTTGTTTCATCGAACTTGTGTTCAAACATAAAAGTAAGTAGTACAAGATGTAACAAAGTATATGTTTCTTAGCCCACGATTTAAAAGAATAAAAGTTGTTGAAAAGGTGGGACTATGATCTCACCTCGAGTGCACGAGTATAAAAGTACTTCACAAAGTAAACGTATGCATGAAAGTTGCTTAGCCTTGACCTAAACAAGTAAGTTGTATCAATTAACCTGTTACGACACTAGGTCGGGTGAAATGTGTTCAATTAGTCCTATGGCTCGTTACGACTCGAATAGTATAGCATGTGAATCACGTTGTCAAGTTTCATGCAAGAATCAAGTATAAAAGAAGATTAGAACGATTGCATAAACGTTTGGTTAAGTTTAACTAAAAGTCAAACTCGGTCAAGTCAAAGTCAACAAAAAGTCAACACGTTCGGTTCGGGTCCCGAACTATTTTTCTGAGGTTATTATTCATATATAAGCATGTTAGAACAAGTTACATGTGAATCGGAGGTGCATAACATAGCAAACATTTTTTGAAATTTGACAAAGTAGGTCAGAAGCCAAACACGACAAATGCCACGCCGCGGCCCCTGGTGTCGCGCCGCGCCAATAGGCGTGGCCTGGTGCCTGGTCTGTTTCAAAAGTTCAAGTCTTAACCAAACTTCAATTTAGCACAAATCACAAACCGTAAACACTTAGAACACGTATCTTATATCGTTGGAAATGTATTTTGACGAGGAACACAACTAATGACTTTTCATCAAGCAAAAACATCAATTGCAATAACCGAAATCTCGTCAAATGATCATTAAAGGTTTATTTTCAAAGTTTCAGGTTCACAAAATGCATTTTAAGATTCGGGAATCCAATTCACACATATGATATGCCGTTTTGAAGGTAATGAAACATACATTACAACTAAACACTTACTAATAACAATTCATGGCATTCAAAATATCAAAAGTTCGTTTTAAGTCTACCAAACCCTAACCAAAATTCACAAAAATCAATAATCATGTGTTTGAAGTTTTCTTAATCAACCTACACATCAAAATGAAGCTAGTGATACTAGTAACACAATTAAAACATGAACTTTAACAATTTAACAACATTAACTCATCCAAAATCAAAGATTAAGCACACCCATTTTCAAGTTCATGCTAGTTACTCCAAAACAACAAATCGAGCAAACAAAACATATATTCATGTTATACTTGAGCCATAGACACTAACTAACACCATTTCAAGTATATAAAACGAATTTAGAGAAATCTAGTATTTTAGAAATGTTACCTGTAGTGACCCGAACTTTTCCATGTTTATATATATTAAATGAAATTGATATTTACATGATTAAGTGTTTCCAACATGTTAAGCAATCAAACTTATTAAGACTTGATTAATTGGAATAGGTTTCATATAGACAAATGACCACCCAAGTTGACCGGTGATTCACGAACGTTAAAACTTGTAAAAACTATACGATGACATATATATGGTTATATATATAGTTAACATGATTTTATTATAAGTATGTATCTCATTAGGTATTTTAACAATGAGTTATATACATAAAAATGAGACTATTAAATTAAGAAACTCGAAAACGATATATATAACGATTATCATTATAACGTCTTACTAGGTACATATGAATCATATTAAGATATTAATACACTTGGTTAATTATGTTAAATGATAAGTAAATATATCATTAAGTGTATTAACAATGAACTACGTATGTAAAAATAAGATTACTAACTTAATGATTTTTAAACGAGACATATATGTAACGATTATCGTTGTAACGACATTTAATGTATATATATCATATTAAGAGATATTTGTACATCATAATATCATGATAATATAATAATTTAAAATCTCATTTGATATTATAAACATTGGGTTAACAACATTTAACAAGATCGTTAACCTAAAGGTTTCAAAACAACATTTACATGTAACGACTAACGATGACTTAACGACTCAGTTAAAATGTATATACATGTAGTGTTTTAATATGTATTCATACACTTTTGAAAGACTTCAAGACACTTATCAAAATACTTCTACTTAACAAAAATGCTTACAATTACATCCTCGTTCAGTTTCATCAACAAATCTACTCGTATGCACCCGTATTCGTACTCGTACAATACACAGCTTTTAGATGTATGTACTATTGGTATATACACTCCAATGATCAGCTCTAAGCAGCCCATGTGAGTCACCTAACACATGTGGGAACCATCATTTGGCAACTAGCATGAAATATCTCATAAAATTACAAAAATATGAGTAATCATTCATGACTTATTTACATGAAAACAAAATTATATATCCTTTATATCTAATCCATACACCAATGACCAAAAACATCTACAAACACTTTCATTCTTCAATTTTCTTCATCTAATTGATCTCTCTCAAGTTCTATCTTCAAGTTCTAAGTGTTCTTCATAAATTTCAAAAGTTATAGTTTCATAAAATTAAGAATACTTCCAAGATTGCAAGTTTACTTCCAAGTTTTCTAAATCCATTCCAAGTAATCATCCAAGATCAAGAAACCTTTGTTACTTATAGTAGGTTATCTTTCTAATACAAGGTAATAATCATATTCAAAATTTAATTCAATTTCTATAACTATAACAATCTTATTTCGAGTGGAAATCTTACTTGAAATTGTTTTCGTGTCATGATTCTGCTTCAAGAACTTTCAAGCCATCCAAGGATCCTTTGAAGCTAGATCCATTTTTCTCATTTCCAGTAGGTTTATCCAAGGAATTTGAGGTAGTAATGATGTTCATAACATCATTCGATTCATACATAAAAAGCTGTCTTATTCAATGTTATAAACTTGTAATCACTAGAACATAGTTTAGTTAATTCTAAACTTGTTCGCAAATAAAGTTAATCCTTCTAACTAGACTTTTAAAATCAACTAAACACATGTTATATATCTATATGATATGCTAACTTAATGATTTAAAACCCGGAAACACGATAAACACCATAAAACTGGATATACGCCGTCGTAGTAAAACCGGGGGCTGTTTTGGTTGGGATAATTAAAAGCTAAGAAGAACTTTGATTTAAAAGCTATACTTCTGGAAAAATGATTTTTCTTATGAACATGAAACTATATCCAAAAATCATGGTTAAACTCAAAGTGAAAGTATGTTTTTCAAAATGGTCATCAAGATGTCGTTCTTTCGACGGAAATGACTATCTCTTTCAAAAACGACTTGTAACATGTATTTCCGACTATAAACTTATACTTTTTCTATTTATATTCATAAAGTTAAGTTCAATACGAAACCGTGGCCACTGGAATCACTCAAAACGGATTAGAAACGAAGAAATGGCGAGCAAAACAAGATTGATAAAAACTACTCATTTTACCTACGTGAAAGTTAGTAATAAATCTATTCCAACCATAACCTAATCAACTTATATTGTATATTATGTAATCTTGAGATACCATAGACACGTATACAATGTTTCGACCTATCATGTCGACCCATCTATATATATATTGCGGAACAACCATAGACACTCTATATGTGAATGTTGGAGTTAGCTATACAGGGTTGAGGTTGATTCCAAAATATATATATAGTTTGAGTTGTGATCAATACTGAGATACGTATACACTGGGTCGTGGATTGATTCAAGATAATATTTATCGATTTATTTCTGTACATCTAACTGTGGACAACTAGTTGTAGGTTACTAACGAGGACAACTGGCTTAATAAACTTAAAACATGAAATGTATTAAAAGTATTGTAAATATATTTTGAACATACTTTGATATATATATGTATATATTGTTATAGGTTCGTGAATCAACCAGTGGCCAAGTCTTACTTCCCGACGAAGTAAAAATCTGTGAAAGTGAGTTATAGTCCCACTTTTAAAATCTAATATTTTTGGGATGAGAATACATGCAGGTTTTATAAATGATTTACAAAATAGACACAAGTACGTGAAACTACATTCTATGGTTGAATTATTGAAATTAAATATGCCCCTTTTTATTAAGTCTGGTAATCTAAGAATTAGGGAACAGACACCCTAATTGACGCGAATCCTAAAGATAGATCTATTGAGCCTAACAAACCCCATCCAAAGTACCGGATGCTTTAGTACTTCGAAATTTATATCATATCCGAAGGGTGTCCCGGAATGATGGGGATATTCTTATATATGCATCTTGTTAATGTCGGTTACCAGGTGTTCACCATATGAATGATTTTTATCTCTATGTATGGGATGTGTATTGAAATATGAAATCTTGTGGTCTATTGTTACGATTTGATATATAGGTTAAACCTATAACTCACCAACATTTTTGTTGACGTTTAAAGCATGTTTATTCTCAGGTGAATACTAAGAGCTTCCGCTGTTGCATACTAAAATAAGGACAAGATTTGGAGTCCATGTTTGTATGATATTGTGTAAAAACTGCATTCAAGAAACTGATTTCGATGTAACATATTTGTATTGTAAACCATTATGTAATGGTCGTGTGTAAACAGGATATTTTAGATTATCATTATTTGATAATCTACGTAAATCTTTTTAAACCTTTATTTATCAAATAAAGGTTATGGTTTGTTTTAAAAATGAATGCAGTCTTTGAAAAAAACGTCTCATATAGAGGTCAAAATCTCGCAACGAATATGGAACGTTTTTAATCAATAAGAACGGGACATTTCATTACCCAAATGTGATGAAATTGGTACCAAAATGTAGAGGATGAAGAGAGAATCACGAATATGTAATTTGTTTTGATGTTTGATTGCTTGAATTGAAATAGATGATGAATTAGTGAATTGGGTGTTTGAGTTCCAAAAATGGAAGTAGAGAGAAAAGAGAGAAAGAGATGTGGGATTGAATGAGTGGTGGTAGTGGTGGGTTGACTAGTTGACCTAGTCAACTAGTTTGCCCACTTGACGTCAATAGTCCCTCGAGTTTAAAAGCGGGTACGGGAATTAACCAAACGAGTATTTTAAAAATGCTCGAGTAAACTAGTGATGTTATAATTAAATAACAGGAATATTAAGAACGTTAGTCAACGGAAAATATGATTTTAAATAACGAAAGGTATTATTTAAAAAAAAGACGGTGTTAAAATAAATTTAACGAAAAAACGCGGGATGTTACAATTATGCTAGCCTAAATTTCTATCATAGAAACATACGAATAACTTAAGCTAGCATGGTAATAATAAACACGTATATAAACATAAATATTTGCAAGACCTGTTTAAAGAAAAAAAGTGCATTTAAGATAAAAACAGAAAAGCGTAACGTACAGATGTTCGCCCCTTGATCGCAGGTCTCAGAGATATACTCCAAATATTACAAAGCTACTAACTAAACTAAATGTATTGAATAGTGATTGAATTGATTGTTGAATAATTTGATGCTTGGATTGTTGTTATAAAATGTGGATTTCAAGCGCTTTTTATAGGCAAAACTGGGACTGACAAGTCGTGTGAGGCAGCTGTGTGAAATCGCGTGAGATTGTTGGGTTCTTTGGATTGTTGGGCAACCCGTATGGTCCAAGCCGGGTGCACTGATTTGCTGGGCAACCTATGGCAGCCGATTGCCTTGGCAGTCCGTGCTACTGGCCCGTGTGGCCTGATTTTTGGTCTTTCTAACTTGATTCTCGGGATCGTAACTTGGTTTTTAGGGACGTAACTTGTTTTACACTGTTTTTGCTCTAGCATCTTCGTTTTAAGCCCCTTTTTCATCTATTCTTCTTGCATCGCCTTCGTAATTACTTGATCTACAATATAAAGTGAATAAACGCTAGAATCTTTGATAAAGTTAATATATTTACTATGTTATGGTTAATATCGAGGATAAAAGCGTGAATTTTTGGCCGATATCATTGTTCTATAATATTAACTCCTAAAAAATCATCGCGAAATATTAAAAGGAAACAAATAATCACAGATATGCACGTATCTAAATATTATTAAAAACTCTAGCAAGAAGCTAGAAGAAAAAGCAAAGCATTACAAAGCCAAGTGTTCGAGTTTGAAACAACTTTACATGTAGCTCTAAGCTACCAAAAAGCAAAAATTCTAACATTATCATAAAGCTCGGAATCTTTGATACCAAACTATATAACATGTTGCGGAAGTGCCATAACCATAATAGTGTAGAAATCACAATGAAATAGAGATTCATTTTTTGTATAGATGAACCATGCCATGACATGAGCTAATAGCCAAAAAAAGATGTCCACCGAATGAAAAGCTGGCCAATAAATATTAACCCATGAATGGACAAGATTCCAAAGAGAAGTCGTTGACTCGTTGTAATACATGTAATGAAAGTATGATCCCGAGAATCACAACCAACGCTACATGCTTGTTTTATATAGTTGACAAAGGACATTCCGTCTAAAGTCAACATGATGAACAGTCACTCACTTTTGACAGTTATACGAATCCAGGAGATGATCTAGAATTAGAATTAGCTCAATTATGTTTATTAAAAATGGAGCAATTTTACTCATCTCTGAATGTACACCCAATATACTAATATGGTCGACGGCAACTTGATGTGCGTAGGGGTGTATACGAAATAGTTATATTTTTACTACGAAATACTACGAAATATTACACAAGTTTTATTAATTTACGGATGTGATATATACCTAAACCTTGCTACAACACTTATAGGCAGTGTACCTAATCGTAGAGTAGTGTAGTTTTTAGTAAGTCCGGTTCATTCCACAGAGAGCTAGCTGAGTTTAACGCTATATTTTTAACAACTATATTTATATAAAATATATATAATTATATATAGTAATATTATTATAAAATGGGGTTTTTACCGTTTAATGACCGGTTTGTCGATTTTAAATAAAGCGTAAAGATAAATGACGATAAAATAAATGACAGAATTTAAATTGCGATAAAGTAAATTGCAGTAATTAAAATGAGAGTAAATAAAGGTACGATGAAATATGAAATAAAAGTATTATGCTTATTTAAACTTTCGTAATCATGATGTTTGACGTGTTGATTTTAATTTATTACCCGGGTTAATTGTCCTTTGTCCTGGATTATTTGATACCTATTTGGTTTTTGTCCATAATAGTCCATCGGTCATAATTGTAAAATGCTCGTCAAATTAACCTTATTCCCGAAGTCAAATATTCCAACTAATTAGGGATTCGAACTGTAACAAGGTTTTAATACTTTGTTAATAATTACACCAGGTTATCGACTGCGCGTAATCCAAGGTTTTAATACTTTGTTAACAATTACACCAATTATCCTTGTATGTAATCCACCCCTGTTTTAATGAGATATGAATATTAATTTACCCACTTGATCAGAATGAATAATTAATTAGCCAACCCGAATAATTAATTAAATGATCGTAAAAGATGTCGTATAAACGTCACTAAATAGGACATACATAATCATTTTAATAATTATTAGATTAACTAATTTGAAGATAGGTTCGACAGGTTCCAATGAGTTGTCGCTCAATTAGACAATACCCCTTATCTATTAATAGTCATAGTCTAATGTCCACAAGTGTCGGTCTTTTGTCCAAACCTTAATTATGGTACAAAATCTAATAACCCCGTCTTAATTTTTAGTCTAACATCACGATTACTTTGGCTCAAATAAGCATAATAATAACTTCGTTACGAGACATTAATTTAAAAAGGAAGAACATAGCTTACAGTGGTGATTAATCGCGTAGCGTTGCACAGACAGAATTTCGACTTAAAACCCGTAAAACATTCTTAAAATAACCTTATTATTATTAACTTAAAATTAAAATTAAAATTATAAGTACAATATATATATATATATATATATATATATATATATATATATATATATATATATATATATATATATATATATATATATATATATATATTACAGATGAAGAGAAGAGAAAAAGATATATATATATATATATATATATATATATATATCTATATATATATATATATAATACATCGAATTCGTTGGCTTTTATAGATGTGGCCTCATAATTGAAGCCATGCGATCACATGGAAATGCTTCTTCCAGGCCATGCGATCGCATGACCAGCTGGATCCAGGTCTATCTCTTTTGTTTCTAGCTTGTCGACGTTTTATTTAAATATATATAATATATAAATAATTTATATAATTATTTAAATATTATATTATATTCTTGTGTATAGTAGACTTGTAATTTTTAGTCCGATGCGTCGTGCGTTGATAGTTGCCTCAGATCCCGGTTCCGGATTTTCGAACGTCCTTGCTTACTATTTAATATCTCGTACTTTGCGTTTTGCGATTTGTAATTTGCACAAAAAATTATTTTCCTTAACTCCCAACATCCGCGCAAGTCTTTAACTCACTTTTAGTGGCACTTTTGAGTGCACTATGGCTTTAGTGGCACTTTTTAGGCTTTAGTGGCACTTTTCAGGCTTTAGTGGCACTTTTTCTTCAATTCTTTAATCTTCGTGCTTTATCTTCACATTTATTTATTTAAACGATTACAACTTAAAAATAGAATAATTACAACTAAAAACTTAACATATTGGGATGATATTGCGACTAAATATATGTTCGTTTAGAGCACTATCAAATATCCCCACACTTGAGTGTTGCTTGTCCTCAAGCAATACAGAACTTGAAATTAAATCATACGAATCACTTCTTTATTCTTCACACTTTATACATTAGTGATTTTGATACGGCGGTATAAACAATGATAGTAACGTTGTGGTTTACAGTCCCACATGACTATGAAAATTTAGATCCTTAAGGAAATTGGATCTTTATGAAAACATTTGATCTTTTGAAAATTCATTCTAGCTTTTATCCTAGATAAGTTTTCCAGAATAACCCTTCACCGGTGTTTGAAAAATATTTTTGTGGGTTTTGTGGGTTTTGTGGGTTTCAGATTTTAAAATTTTAGTTCAAAACTTGCGGTTTTGTGTCACCCACTTGCTAACCTTGTAGTAGGAAAGCAACACGTCCAGTATACTTGCTCCGTATATTACCTTTCGGCAAACTACCGTACGATTGTAAAGGAAATCGATGAACAAGCAACTGTTAAGGCAATGTCTAATGACATGCAGATGTTCATGGTCCACAACGTGTCGGATGCAATTACTATCCTTTGTAGGAGCAATAGTAAAGATCACCCTATAGTTTTTCGGTCTGGCACAAGGTACTGTCTTCGACCATGCTATGCAACCACCGTTCTTACAGTTGACACCCGAATTGGTTCAGGTGACCTAATGAATTCCAGGTGAATTCTTAGGATTTTACGTTCAATGGTAATGAACGCATTGAAAATGGGTTTTCAGAAAACAAATCGGTTTGTAATTTGATCAAAATATTTTCTCGTTCTAGCTCGAGTTTAGATATCATTGAATTCCATGAGTTTGTAATTCTCAATCTTTAAAGTCAATCTCAAGGATTGAGTAATATCAGGCTTAAAAGCTAATTTTTAATCTTTTAAGGAGATTATCCTTTCTGGGGGGTCTGATTCATTAGTCTTATCAAGCTAATTTGCACGGCGCCCTCCCCATTTTACGAGACAGATCCTCTCATGGTTAGGATAAGTCTGACCACTTGGCGACCCTGTTTGATGCTGAGGTCCGTGGATTTCCTGCTGATTTTAGAGACGACTTTTCTAGATTTTTCGTCAACCTACAGCTGGTCTGGACGACAACTTCTTGACCTAAGTCAAGAAGAGCGTGTCTTTTTTGGAAGACTTTACTTCCTTTTAATGATGGAATTGATTCATCGTGCAGATCTATCTTTCTTTCAAATATATTACTGTAAATTAGGTAAAACTGATTAGTTTAGTCCAAAGCAAAAGTACCTACAATAATCTTGTACAAATATGTGATATGTGTTTTAAAGAAATTAGTAAATTCTTCCCACACTTAGCTTTTATTTATTCTTTTCTTTGCCTTTTTATTCTCCTCTTTCCATTTTAAATGAATTTTAATGTTTTAGGTTGTTTCTCCATTTATGTTCTCTCAGAGTTAACGATAATTTCGGTATTAACACCTAGTTTTATCGTTCATAAATATGTATAAACATGATTTTGAATTCATTTAGTTGAAAATTTTTCAAATTTTCACAAAATTTGGCAATTAAACTAAGTGTAAACCTGAGAAAATTTATAACCCTTCCCCACACTTGAGATCATGCAATGCCCTCATTTGCATGAAATCAGACTATAATTATAAATTCACGAGGGTGATTAGTGTAGAAAAGTGATTAAAAATACCGAGTTTGCAAACATATTATTTTATATCACGTTTGATATTTTGCGTCTTGTCGTCAAAATTAGTAGCTTTTGCTGAACTTAATGTCAGTCTTTGAAAGTGCACTGTTTTACCCTGTTTTGTACATAAGAAAAACTACAAACATACATAATATTTTTATTATATATTTTTTTTATAAAACCTTTATTTATTAAAACAATTTAAATGAATAATTTTTTTTAAAAAATTTTATTTCCTTTTACTTTAGGTAGTTT
Source organism: Rutidosis leptorrhynchoides (assembly GCF_046630445.1). Taxonomy (NCBI): domain Eukaryota; kingdom Viridiplantae; phylum Streptophyta; class Magnoliopsida; order Asterales; family Asteraceae; genus Rutidosis; species Rutidosis leptorrhynchoides. The sequence goes on along the minus strand of NC_092335.1, from coordinate 323,263,860 downwards.
CGGTACGTTTACCTAGTCCGTCCCTCGACAAAATTTAAAATTTGTCGTTTTTAAAGCGATTGTTTTAAAAGCAAAGATTTTTGAGTTTTTTAATTTTTTTGGTATACTTTAGATCAATAAAATTAAAAAATGATAACAAAATTTTTCGCCCCGCCCTCGGGTAAAGTAATTTCGGTTCCATTACCTAGTCTTCAACTTACGATGAATTTTTAGAAATCATTTTTTAAACTTAATGAAATAAAGTAAATTTTTTAAATTTTGTTTTTAAATTCACACAAAACTTAAATTTTAAAAAAATGCGTACAAAACCTATAAAACAAAAATTCAGAATGGGGAGAGAAAACTAGTTCTTTAGTGTCTGCTAGTGGAAAAGACCAATCGGATTCCATTCTCGGAACTACACGAGAACAGAACAACTAACTCTAGACAACGTTTTCTTTTTAGAACATTTGAATCTCCCCACACTTAGGTAGCTGTGGTGTCGAATTTGTGATTAACTTCATCGTCAATTTCTTTTGGACCATAATCAACTTGCATATCTGTGACTTTTGCTTTTAGCCATTGGTCGGATTCCTGTGTAACTTCCACAAATTCAACTAGTTTCGCCTTTTCTTTAGGCGATAGATTGGATACTAACCGGTTACATAACTTAAAGTTCTCCTTGGTTCTAGCATCGCGAATCCGTTTAATAAGCTTCTTCATTGAACTATTAATAACGGGGTCATTTAATTTCGTATCAACAACGGGGTTCTTTGTTATTAGGTCATCATTAGGTGTTACTTCATTTTCCCCACACTTAGGTGTTTTATTATTGTTAAGCACTACCGTTGGAGTTGGTAAAACAACATGGTTCTTACCAATCATTTTTGTTGGTTCAACGGTTTTAGTTGGTGGAGATTTAGACTTTCGACTCACAAAGGTGATCGATTTTTCATCATTACTAAGTGTCATTCTGCCCTTTCTTACATCAAATAACGCCCCGGTGGACGCTAAGAATGGTCGACCTAAAATTAGAGGAATGTTTGAGTCCTCTTCTATGTCAATGACAATAAATTCGACTAAAAAGGTTAAATTACCCACTTGAACGGGTAGGTTGTCAGCAATTCCAACTGGGTTCCTAATGGTTTGATCAAAGAGTCGAACACTCATCTCTGTTGGACTTAACTCACCTACTCTTAATCTCTTATATAATGAAAGAGGCATAACACGCACACTTGCACCTAAATCTGCTAGTGCATCATACATGACACAATCACTAATTAGACAAGGAACAATAAATTCACCCGGATCACCCAACCTTGGTGGAGGTTTTGGTGGAACTGTCTTCACCGGGTTTATTTTTACGGTTTTTGTTTCTTGCACTTTCTTATTCTTCTTCTTCTTTCCAGAGGTATCACAAACTTTATTACCTATTACTTGCTCATACTCAACTCCTTTTTTTGGAAACGGGATGGGTGGTCTGTATGGTGCCACCACTGGCTTTACATACTCGGGTGGTGGTGGTGTTGTAACTTCTTCATTGTTACTCACATCAAAAACCTTCCCATCTTCTGATGCTGGTTTTTCAGAATTTGTTGAAACCATATTAACATTCTCATTCGGAGGATTTACTTCAGTATTACTTGGTAGCTTTCCTTGTTCCCTCTCACTCATCATGCTAGCAAGAGTACCTACGTGTTTTTCTAGATTCAAAATGGAAGCTTGTTGAGTTCTTAATGATTGATCAAACCTCTCATTCATTTGGGTTTGAGATGTAATAAATTGTGTTTGAGATTCCATTAGCTTTGCCATCATTTCTTCTAGATTTGGCTTTTTCTCTTCGGTTTGTTGTGGTGGTTTATATAAGCCAGGTCTTTGTTGATTGAAAGTGTTGTTTTGAGTTGGTTGGTTATTCGGACCTTGTTGGTTATACGAGTTATTGTTGGGTCCATTTGGATTGTAAAGAATGTTTTGATTTCGATTGAAGTTTGGCCTTGGCGGTTGATAATTATTTCCCGGCCTTTGGTTCATATAGGAAATATTCTCACGTTATTCCATCATTTGCTCAATGTGACAATCTTTCGTTAAGTGTGGTCTACCGTATTGCTCACAACTGATTCGTATTGCGTGAATATCTTTATTCATCTTTTCCATTCGTCTCTCGAAAGCATCTATTTTTGCGGAAATGGAATCAAAGTCATGGCTAGAATCTGCTCTAGCCGCTTTAGATGAACGAAAGATATCTTTTTCTTGGTGCCACTCATGAGAGTGGGAGGCTGTGTTATCAATAATTTTGTGAGCTTCGGTTGCGGTTTTCTTCATAATGGAACCACCAGCTGTTATGTCGATGTCTTTTCGTGTAGCAATGTCGCATCCTTGGTAGAATATGTGTACTATTTGATAAGTATCTAAACCTTGTTGAGGACATCCTCTCAACAATTTTCTAAATCTTGTCCACGCCTCATATAGAGTTTCATTTGGCTTCTGCGTGAATGTAACAATTTCTCCTTGAAGTCTCACAGCTTTAGATGCCGGAAAGAATTGTTTAAAAAATTTTTCAACTAAAACATCCCATGTATCAATCGCCCTTTAGGTAACGATTCTAACCAATCTTTAGCTTCTCCCTTTAAAGTCCAGGGAAACACATGAGATAAATCTATTCATCCTCAACTTCTCTGATTTTGAATAGAGTACAAATCCTATTAAAGGTTCGAAGATGTTCGTTTGGATCTTCTTTTGCCGTACCACTATATTGGCATTGATTAGTTACCATGTGTAGGATTTGTCCTTTGATTTCATAATATGGTGCATTAATATCTGGTTTAATAATGGCGTGACCTTGGCCAGTGCGTGTGGCTCTCATTCGGTCTTCCATACTTAGAGGTTTCGTTACTTCCATAATTGAATTTGTTGAATCTAAATCACTAAAGGATTCTGATTTAACGGTTTGTGGTTCAGGAGGAATGATTAGTGTTTCAGGATCTTGGAATTGTCCTTGAATATCCTCCGGATTCTCAATTGTGAGGTCGGGTTTAAAAAATGGATTATCAAAAATTTGAATTGGAGTACTTGGTCGACTAGATGATGATTCTAAAGAAAAATCAACGGCGACAATGTTGGCTAGATGTCTTGATCGAGTTACAGGTGGTGAACGTATGAAAGGTGGTGAACGTTTTGCTCGGTGCATTCACTGAATATCCTATTAGTTATAAAAATAAAAATTATATAAGTTATCAAATTAATAGACTTTTCTGATTTTGCCCACGTTTCGAATAGCCAATAGATGCAGCAGGTAGCCAGGACCCTTTAAATCGGAAGCCCACAACTCGCCACTAACAAATCCAACTATTACTACGAACCAGAAAATTTTGGATGTCTATCAATTTAACCGCTTAAAATAATTTTTCGTTGAAATTTTAGAGAAGAAATAGAAAATTCTATGTCCTAAAAACTAGAGCGTCGAGAAATAAGAAAGAAAAAGAGCGCGTCGGAAAACGTCGAAAAATAAAAGATCAAAAAATAATAAAAAGAACGTAGCGCGTCAAAACTTAAAAGTCTGAAAACTAAGAATTAAAAGTTGCGCTTAAAGGTTTTAAAGCTTAAAAGGAAATCTATATCCAAAACGGCAATAACTTAAAAGGCACTAAAATATATAAACGGCGTCGCAAAATTTTAAAGCGCCTAAATCTTAGTCTTTAGAAAAGGCACTTAAGGTATTTTACGGCAAAGTCTTAAAAGCTAAAAAAAATAAAGTAACTACGGCAAAATACTAGTCTTAAAACTACTTACGAACGATAAATTACAAATTACGAATTAAGCTATAAAAATACAAAATATAGAAATAAAACTTAAATTTATAAAAAGAGAATTTTTATAAAAATATTATTTTTATATTATTATTTTATAAAAGTATTAATTTTTAAATTAATAAAACTAAATAAAACTTAATATTACAAATTATATATTAAAACTAGAAATAAATATATATTAATTAACTAAAAACCCTAATTAGGTTTAATAATAATAATAATTAATATAAAACCCTAACTGCGTATTACTTACCTAGGATGTGTGTCAGACCAGTCATCCATGCGACTGCATGAATTTTAGTCTACTGGGTCATGCGATCGCATGGCCCAAGAATTCATGAATCCATCTGACTTTTAACAGGCTTCAGCCTAAATATAATTTATATATTTATTTGATTTTTAATTTTTACAAAATAATAAAAACAAACTTATATTTAAAAACTAAAAATAAAATATAAATACTTTTTAATTTTATATATTTTAAACGAAATCTTAAATTTTTTTTTCTTTTTATTATTTTTAACACTTATTATAAATACAAAATATTTTTATGAAATAAGAAATAATATATTTTTACAAAAATATAGTTTTACTAAAATATAGCATAAAAATATAGCGTTTAGCTGATCTCCCCGGCAGCGGCGCCAAAAACTTGATGTGCGTAGGGGTGTATACGAAATAGTTATATTTTTACTACGAAATACTACGAAATATTACACAAGTTTTATTAATTTATGGATGTGATATACCTAAACCTTGCTACAACACTTATAGGCAGTGTACCTAATCGTAGAGTAGTTTAGTTTTTAGTAAGTCCGGTTCGTTCCACAGGGAGCTAGCTGAGTTTAACGCTATATTTTTAACAACTATATTTATATAAAATATATATAATTATATATAGTAATATTATTGTAAAAGGGGGTTTTTACCATTTAATAACCGGTTTGTCGATTTTAAATAAAGCGTAAAGATAAATGACGATAAAATAAATGACAGAATTTAAATTGCGATAAAGTAAATTGCAGTAATTAAAATGAGAGTAAATAAAGGTACGATGAAATATGAAATAAAAGTATTATGCTTATTTAAACTTCCGTAATCATGATGTTTGACGTGTTGATTTTAATTTATTACCTGGGTTAATTGTTCTTTGTCCTGGATTATTTGATACCTATTTGGTTTTTGTCCATAATAGTTCATCGGTCATAATTATAAAATGCTCGTCAAATTAACCTTATTCCCGAAGTCAAATATTCCAACTAATTAGGGATTCGAATTGTAACAAGGTTTTAATACTTTGTTAGTAATTACACCAGGTTATCGACTGCGCGTAATCCAAGGTTTTAATACTTTGTTAACAATTACACCAATTATCCTTGTATGTAATCCACCCCTGTTTTAATGAGATATGAATATTAATTTACCCACTTGATCAGAATGAATAATTAATTATCCAACCCGAATAAATAATTAAATGATCGTAAAAGATGTCGTATAAACGTCACTAAATAGGACATACATAATCATTTTAATAATTATTAGATTAACTAATTTGAAGACAGGTTCGACAGGTTCCAATGAGTTGTCGCTCAATTAGACAATACCCCTTATCTATTAATAGTCATAGTCTAATGTCCACAAGTGTCGGTCTTTTGTCCAAACCTTAATTCTGGTACAAAATCTAATAACCCCGTCTTAATTTTTAGTCTAACATCACGATTACTTTGGCTCAAATAAGCATAATAATAACTTCGTTACGAGACATTAATTTAAAAAGGAAGAACATAGCTTACAGTGGTGATTAATCGCGTAGCGTTGCACGGACAGAATTTCGACTTAAAACCCGTAAAACATTCTTAAAATAACCTTATTATTTTTAACTTAAAATTAAAATTATAAATATAAATATAAATATATATATATATATATATATATATATATATATATATACATATATATATATACATATATATATACATATATATATATATACATATATATATATACATATACATACATATATATATATATATATATATATATATATATATATATATATATATATATATTACAGATGAAGAGAAGAGAAAAAGATATATATATATATATATATATAATACATCGAATTCATTGGCTTTTATAGATGTGGCCTCATAATTGAAGCCATGCGATCGCATGGAAATGCTTCTTCCAGGCCATGCGATCGCATGGCCAGCTGGATCCAGGTCAATCTCTTTTGTTTCTAGCTTGTCGACGTTTTATTTAAATATATATATAATATATACATAATTTATATAATTATTTAAATATTATATTATATTCTTGTGCATAGTAGACTTGTAATTTTTAGTCCGATGCGTCGTGCGTTGATAGTTGCCTCAGGTCCCGGTTCCGGATTTTCGAACGTCCTTGCGTACTATTTAATATCTTATACTTTGCGTTTTGCGATTTGTAATTTGCACAAAAAATTATTTTCCTTAACTCCCAAAATCCGCGCAAGTCTTTAACTCACTTTTAGTGGCACTTTTGAGTGCACTATGGCTTTAGTGGCACTTTTCAGGCTTTAGTGGCACTTTTTCTTCAATTCTTTAATCTTCGTGCTTTCTCGAATAGCATGATATTTGACAAAGATGTGTTTCGTTCTTCCGTGTTGCACCGGATTCTCTGCTATAGCAATAGCAGACTTGTTATCACAATAGATGACTGTTGGACTTTCTTGAGTCAGAACCAAGTCGGACAACAGTTTTCTTATCCAAATAGCATGATTAACAGCAGTCGCAATTGCAATGTATTCTGCCTAGGTAGTAGATTGTGCGACAATTCTTTGCTTCTTTGAGTTCCAGCAAAATGCACTTGAACTCCTCCTGAAATCATGATTCATAAAATGAGCATCGATCTTAGAATACCAAGCCCTCGGTGCTTGTTTTAGACCATAAAGTGCCTTATATAGTCTATATACTTTATCTTCTTGGCCAACTACTTTAAAACCTTGAGGTTGCTTTACGTAAATCTCCTCCTCAAGTTGAGCATTCAAAAATGCAGATTTCACATCAAGATGATGAATTTTCAAATTGCGTTGAGCAGCTACAACTAACAATAACTTGATTACGTCATGACGAGCAACTGGAGCGAAAGTCTCTCCAAAGTCCACATCTGCAATTTGAGAATATCCTTTCACTACCAACCTTGCCTTGTGTTTATGAATTGAACCATCAGGTTGAAACTTAGTTCTAAACACCTGATAATACTAAAAAGGAACATATATTTCATAGCAATATCCTTCCAATATGTAAAGCGTTTTGTTTTAATTGTTCTATTTTTAAGTAATAATCGTTTATATTAAATAAGTGCGAAGACAAAAGAAGAAAATGAAGATTTAAAGACGCAAATGACCAAAAAGCTCAAACATACAAGTTACAATCCAAGTGGTTCAATTTATTGATGAAAAACGTCTAAAAATTGACAAGAGTACATGCCGCGAAACGCAAAGTACAAGATATTAAATCATACGAAAAGTCGTTCGAGAAACCGGGACCGAGACATAAACCGGGCGTAAATGTACGAGACAACGGAGCCAAAATTACAAGTCAACTATGCACAAGAATATAATATAATATATAAATAATTATATAAATTATATATATATTATATTTATATATTAAATAAATAAGTCGACAAGCTAGGAAACAAAAGTTGGTGAGCTGGATACTGAACCTCCATGATCGCAGAGCTGCATAGGGTAAAACCTCCACGATCGCGGAGTTGCCAAAATCAGAATTTTCCTATAAAAGGCACGAGCTTCTGCCGAATCCAACACACCATCTACATATCTCTCCCTCTGTTAATATATATATATATATATATATATATATATATATATATATATATATATATATATATATATATATATATATATATATATATATTATTTTGTTTTATATTAGTTAGTTTGGGTAATGTAAACGGTTATTTTACGGGTTTTAAAGTCGGAGCTCTGTCCCTGTAACCCTACGCGATTAATGATCACTATAAGCTAAATTCTCCTTTTTAAATTATTGTCTCATATTTAAGTTATTATTATGCTTATTTGAGCTGAAGTAATCGTGAATGTTGGGCTAAATATTAAGACGGGGTTATTGTGCTTTGGACCATAATTGGGGTTTGGACAAAAGACCGACACTTGTAGAAATTGGACTATGGGCTATTAATGGGCTTTATATTCGATTAACTAAATGATATCTTGTTAATTTAATGTAGAGATTTACAACTTGACGTATTTATATATAACCACATACGCTTGATCGGGTACGGTAGGCGGGATATCTATAAATACTAATAATTGTTCATTTGACCGGACACGGGGATGGATTAATAGTCAATGGACTCATTAAAACATGGGTGGATTACATTCAAGGGTAATTGGTGTAATTCTTAATAAAGTATTAAAACCTTGGATTACACGCAGTCGATAACCTGGTGTAATCATTAACAATGTATTAAGACCTTATTACGGTTTAAATCCTCAATTAGTTGGAATATTTGACTTCGAGTATAAGGTTAATTTGGCGAAGACCCTCGCACTTTATAATTATGACCGATGGACTATTATGGACAAAACCAGATGGACTTATCAAATAATCCAGGACAAAGGACAATTAACCTAGGATAATAAATTAAAATCAAAACGTCAAACATCATAATTACGGAAGTTTAAATAAGCGTAATTATTTTATTTCATTTCTTATCGCAATTTTATATTTCGTCATTTAAATATCGTTATTTATTTTACGCTTTAAATTAAGTTATATATAATAATATAATATTTTGCATTAGGTTTTAATTGTGACTTAAAAAATAAAATTGACAAACCGGTCATTAAACGGTAAACCCCCTTTTATAATAATAATAATTGTAATATATATATATATATATATATATATATATATATATATATTTTGTACAAATATAGTTATATAAAAATATAGTGTAAAATAAGCCGTCTCCCTGTGGAATGAACCGGACTTACTAAAAACTATACTACTCTACGATTAGGTACTCAGCCTATAGTGTTGTAGCAAGGTTTAGGTATATCCCATCTGTAAATAAATAAATAAAACTTGTGTAAAATTGTATCGTATTTAATAGTATTTCGTATACACAGTTGCACACATCAAGTTTTTTGGCACCGCTGCCTGGGACTCGGTGAAAAACGCTATATATTTATAAACTATATTTTTGTAAAAATATATAATTTCTTATTTTGTAAAAATATATTGTTTTTGTAGTAAGTGTTATATATATATATATATATATATATATATATATATATATATATATATATATATATATATATATATATATAAATAGAATTTTTTTTTTTAAGATTTTCTTTATAAAAAGTGTTTTTATTTTAAGTTTCTTTTAAACATAAGTTTATTTTATTTTATTTATAAATTATCTATCTATTATTTTATAAAATTAAAATCAAATAATTATAAAAATTAATATCTGGGCTGAAGCCTGTCGAAGCCCAAAATCATTTCTGTAATCCAGTCCCATGCGACTGCCTGAACCGGCTACTTTATATCCATGCGATCGCATGACTTAGGCTGACAAGCAAGAAACCTCGGACCTCATTAATTACACATAAGGTTTTTATTAATTATTATTATTATTAAACCTAATTAGGCTTTTAGTTAATTAATATATATTTATATCTAGTTTTAATATAATTTGTAATCACAAGTTTTTGTATTATTATTAAATATATAGATTAATACTTTTATATAAATAATATAAAAATAATATTTTTATAAAAATTGTATTTTTATAACTTTAGTTTTATTTTTATATTTTGTAGCTTTTATTCGTTTAAATCGTAATTTGTATATTTATCGTTCGTAATTAGTTTTGAACTTAGTATTTTGCCGTAGTTTTTCTAGATCTTTAAGTTTTGTCGTAAAATCCCTTAAGTGCTTTTCTTTAGATTAAGATTTAGGCGCCTTAGAAAATTTTGCGACGCAGTTTATAGATTTTAGTACTTTTTAATTGCCGTTTTCCGAATAGAATTGCATTTAAGTTTTAATACCTTTAGGCGCAACTTTTTAGATTTAGTTTTTAGACTTTTTAGTTTCAACGTTTTTCTTTTTCATTTTTATTTTTCGACGTTTTTCGACGCTCTTTTTCTTTTTCGTTTCTACGCGCTAGTTCATAGCACATAGAATTTTTTTTAAAAATTTTTAAATTTCGACGAAAAATTATTGCAAGCGATTAAATTAATAGACGCCAATTTTCTGATTCATAGTAATAGTTGGATTTGTTAGTGGCGAGTTGTGGGCTTCCGATTTAAAGGGTCCTGGCTACCTACTGCATCTATTGGCTATTCGAAACGTGGACAAAAGCAGAAAAGTCTATTAATTTGATAACTTATATAATTTTTAGTTTTATAACTAATAGGATAATTAGTAAATGCACCACATTGTAGCTAAAATTTGGTAATAAGCGCATTATGGAAAATTTCGAGAATATTTTGGAAAATCTTTCTAATTACCAAAATCAATTAAATCAATACTCTCAAACGAGTGTTGATGAAAATTCGTTCGGTCAAACTTGGATCACGAATGACGAAACAATAACTGGTTGTGAAATCTGTGGAGATTATCATTCAACATGGGAATGTTATTATTACGTTCCTATAGAAAATTATGCACCCATGGAACATGAATGGAATGATTATGAGGAATATAATTCAAATTGGGATTATTCCCAAGAATATATCCTAACTCAACAACCAGAGGACGAGGAAAATTATGTGTCTGAAATTTTTTTAGATTATATGAAAATCAAACTCGAAGAATTTGACGCTCAAAATAAACAAATGAGAGAGTTTGCAAATAGGCAAGCTGAAACTCTATCAGACTACACATCTGTTGATCTGAGGAGTATTGTGCAAGAATATCTCATATTATCGAATTTTGATGAATTCGAGAGCTCCAAAATCACCAATTATCCCGATGATACTTTCTATTCAGTTTTACCAATTTCACAACATATTGACACATTAGCCTCTACCGACGAAATCATCGATTCATCAATGGATGAAGAAGAAGTAAGGATGACAAATTGGTACTCTTGGGAAAACGATAACGTTGAAAATTTTACCCCCGAGACTAAAGAGGTGGGACCGATAAGGACCGTTAATGAAGAAGAATTTGCTTCGATCCCGAAATTCACCATTCCACAACCTTCCAACCCAATATTCTCAATAGACGAATCATCTACCGAAGATGAACTACGAGATGTAATAGATAATGACACCTCGGATTTCACCCAATTGGGTAATAGAGGTGAAAACTTTGATCCCGAGAATGAACGGAAGGAAATGTTAGGAATTATCTACCCTAAAGAAATATGTATGTCAGTGTATAATGATCCATTTGACCAAGAACCAGAAAAGAGATATACCCATTTACTAAAGGCTACACTTAAAAAAGAATTAAGTAGTGACGATCGGGTGAGTCTAAACTTTAAACTCATTGATATATTATACACCACCCGAGATGTAAATAGTGGCTCACTATTTTAATTCGTGGAACTTATTCTACCGACTTCACATGTCGTCAGCTAAGTGTGGGGAATTCTAACCCCACTTAACGTTAAATTCGAGGTTCGGGTTAGTGCATAACTCGTTAATAAACATGCATGATAAATTAGGGCAAAAGACGTATTTTCAAAAATTAGCAAACAGTTCAGAAAAGCAACCGTTTTTAAAGAAAAACATGTGTGATAAAACAACAAAAGTAATGAACGATGAGGCGCGCCATCTATCATTCGACGAGCTTAGTAATTACAAACTGGGTATTTTTAATCACTTTTTGTAACGACCCGCACTTTTTCGATCATTCTATACTTATAAGATTAATATTTACATAAATTAAACCTTGCCAACATGATAAGCAATCCAAATTGTCGAGACTGATATTTCCGAAAAGAGTTTTACACAACGTTTGACCGTCTAGTTTGACCGATGATATCACGAACCATACAATATATGATAATTATACGTTTGTGTATATATATGTATATATACATATTTAACATGATTAAGGAATGTTTTAATACCTCATTTTATATTAATAATAACAAGTTATATGTGTATTTTGAAACTACTAACTTAAGTTTTCAAAACGATAACTATACGTAACGTTATTTGACATAAATACTTAAGACATATAATGTTTATACATATATTGTATAAGTAATGTATTTAATCACTTTTAAGAACTTAAATACATAAAATCATATAAGTGTATTCACAAAAGATAGCTATATTTGAATCCTTATTCCATTTTTCACAAAATTTCTATACGTATACCTAGAGTATTTGTACTCGTATCATACCAAGCTTCTATACGTATTTACTAATAGTAAATACACATCAAAATCACCACCTAACCAGCCATTATTCATGCCCTTAGAGCTAGGTAATTACTTTTGGATGATTACTTGACTAATTATACAAGAAAACAACTAAAACTTTTGTCCTTGTACACCATCAAAAACGCCACCATCACCACCTTAAATACTTCCATTCATTTCCCATTTTTGATTCACTTTCACTTCAATTATCTTAGCAAAAACACACACTCTTTCAAGAACTCTAAACTCCATAACACTTCAGCAACTTACCAAGAAGATCTAGCTTCAAAAACCATACTAAAACACCATAAGAAAACCATACAAAAACACTTCAAGAAAACCCTCCAAGAACACCAACTTACTTCCAATCTTTCATCCACTTCTATCACCCTTGTGATTCTAGCTTCTTACTTCTCTTTTACAGCAAACTTATCCAAGGAACTTGAGGTAGAATCTATGTTCATAACCTTATTCGATTCATATATATATAGCTATCTTATTTTGTGATACAAAAGTTTAACAACAAGAACATAGTTTGAATGTTTTCAAACTTGTTTGCAAACTAAATAGATCCTTCTAACTTAACTTTTAAAATACTTCAAGACCTGTAATATAACTTATGTATATGCTAATTTAACAAGGTAAAACTTGGTTTTTCAAAGTATAAGTATTTTTAGAAAAATGGTCATTAAATGATTTTGTTGTAACAAAAATGTTTAACTTCATATGTTTCACTAATGTTTCACTTATGCCGTATGATTTTGAATACAAACCAAGGTATTTACAGTTCATAGTCTTAAAGAAGAACTCGATCCAAGAAGATGGCAATTTGAATCAACGAAAACGGATTTGTAACGAAGAAACTATGACCGAAACAAAATTGGTTATCCTAGATCATTTCAACTACGGGATCAATTGGAAAAAAATGATATAAATCACATATTTCTAAGATAACATGATATTTTATATATATGTACTTATAATTCAATTTTATATGGTTCAGGATCACCCGTAAACAATACGAGAAGATTAATCATAAGATCCCATGTTTGTACGCAACACGTCATTTGACAACACCGGTACTTTATGTACGCAACACGTCATTTGACAACACCGGTACCATGGGTCAAGATTAATCTCGACCAACACATATACGATGGGGTTTTATTGATTTCGTTGGGGGTTTTATTTATTTCATTGCGGGTATATTAAACATCTAAAAATGAACCATTAAAATTGAATTACTAACATCGGACTGCTAACTACGGACTAAGGAATTATTCAAAGTATTAAAAGTATAACAAGTATATATTTATAACGTTTGTTTAAAAATGAAAACATATTGATATATTATATATGGATAGGTTCGTAATATCAACCGGAAGACCGAGTCAAAATATATATATCATCAAGACAAGAGTGAGTATATAGTCCCACTTTTAAACTCTAAATATTTCGGGATGAGAATACATGTATTTTATGTTTTACGTTATGGACACAAGTAACTGAAAAATATATTCTACGTTGAGTTGTACCACTGGCATACTTCCCTGTAGCTTGGTAACTAATATTTACAGCGGTATTGTAAACGCGAATCCTGTTGATAGATCTATCGGGCCTGACAACCCCAACCGGACTGGACGACCAGTATTCAACGGTTGCACAGTACTTCGTTTCGTGACTACACTTGGTACGGTGTAGTAAGATTTCATAATAAAGGGAATATGCGACGTGATTAAATGTTAAGTATGGTTACCAAGTGCTCAACCACTTAGAATATTTTTATTGAAATGTTTATATACGAAATCTTGTGGTCTATATATATATATTGCTGCGCACTAAACCTATATCTCACCAACTTTATGTTGACGTTTTTAAACATGTTTATTCTCAGGTGATAATTAAAGCTTCCGCTGCATTATGTTGAATCTAAGCAGGATCATGCGTACTCATATTTGTGTCAAAAATAAAACTGCATATCCGAGGACGTGTGTTGTAAAATATGCTAGAAATCGTGTTGTTATTATCATTTGTAAAGTTTGTAAGTCGAAGATTATCGTTAAACGATAATCATCTTTTTATTGTCTAAAGCTTGTAACAAAAATAATGGTTTGGTTTGTAATGTATAATATATGCAGTTTTCCTTTTTAAAAATGTCGCATATAGAGGTCAATACCTCGCAATGAAATCATACGTTATCTAACACGTTCTTATGGTTAAGGACGGGTTATGACATGTGGTATCAGAGCGTTGGTCTTAGCGAACCAGGTCTGCATTAGTGTGTCTAACCGAGAAGCCGTTAGGATACATTAGTAAGTCTGGACTTTGACCGGGTCTGATTTAAAAAAAAAAAAAAACCATTGCTTATCACTGTTGGTTAAAATTTATATGTAAATATTATATAAGTACTAATGGGTTAGTTGTTGTGTGATAGATGTCGAGCTCAAAAATTGTTATCACAATCAACGACTCCGAATCAGAATCTTCAGATGGCGTTCCAGTCATTAACCTGTCCGATGACGAAAATGATATCCTTGGGGAAGACTCACAAATTCCGGATGAACCAACTATAGAGAACCCGGAAAGTGAACCCGAGGAGGAAAGTGAACCCGAGGAGGAAAGTGAACCCGAGGAAGAAATACAGGAAATTACAAAAGATGAGTTCGAACTAGGAAAGAAACGAAAGGCTAATGAATTAGAAAATCCAAATCCCGAGTTTAATGAGAATGATGTGGCACCAATTCCACTCAACACTACCACCCCTATCCCCGCTATTCCTATTCGTTCTGTCCCGGCATCCAGTTCTTCAGTCCCACAGCCAAAATATAGGCAGACAGTTAGGATAAGCGTTAAGCAAATCTTTGTGTCTAAACGTCCTAGAAAATAGATCAAACGATGCGCTGCTGTGTCAAACCATGGAACCGAATAATGTTTTGTATAATATTAATAGTGTGGTTTGCTTAATGTTCGATGTAAGATAAGCATATGTAAAATATTGAAGTATGAAATGCAATAATTTTCCATGGTTAAGTATTATTTAGATTGTAGTAATTGATTCTGTACTAAGCTATTAAGTATGAACATTAACGGGTAGGTACTACCCAAGATATAATTATAAAACGCTAATAAGAAGAAAAGGCTTTTATAATAATACCTAGTTCATATTATTAATAAGCTATAATGTACTATAAATACACACTACATCTATAATAATCCATGTGAATAATTATTTTCTTTCATTAGGAAATGGCGCGATTGAATCGAATGACGGAACAAGAACTCGAGGAACTCATCAACCAGCGAGTGAACGACAGAATGTTATGGGTTGAGGCTGCAAGAGCTGCTGCAGTTAATCCAAATCCTCGTGTAGGATGCTCCTACAAGACGTTTCAAGCTTGCAAGCCATCATCATTCAGTGGAACGGAAGGACCTATCGGTTTAACCCGATGGATTGAAAAGATGGAGACGGTGTTCAAAATCAGCGGTTGTGATGAAAAAGACATGACCAAGTTTGCATCGTGCACTTTACAAGATAGTGCACTCACATGGTGGAAGAATTATGTGAAGGCGGTAGGAGGAGATGTAGCTTATGATACTCCATGGGAAGAATTCAAAGCAATGATAATCACCGAGTATTGTCCAAGGAATGAGGTTATTAAGTTAGAAGATGAGTTACGAAGTTTGAAGGTGGTTGGTACTGAAATCACCAACTACAACCAGCGATTCATGGAATTAGTTTTGCTATGTCCTGAATTGGTTCCAACCGAAGAACGGAAGATTGAAATGTACAAAGCTGGTTTGCCCAAAAAGGTCAAGGCAAATGTTACAGCATCGAAACCTAAGACAATTCATGAAGCTATAACCATGGCAAACGAGCTAATGGATCAGGTAATCATGGATAAGAAAGTATCCAATACTGATGTGAAGGTATCAGGTAACAAAAGAAAGTGGAATGGAAATTATGATCGAGGTAACCAACAACAATCTTTTAAGAAACAAGAAAACACGCAAGGTGCGGGTAGTGGTTTAAGCTTTGGTTATAAAGGACAAAATCCTTTATGCAACCGTTGCCACAAACATCACTTTGGTTACTGTAGTGTGTTATGCACCAAGTGTAATCGACAAGGTCATCTTGCGGAAGATTGTAAGGCTCTCGTTACAAATGGCAACAAGACTCCTGCCACCAACGCAAATAGAACTGCTTTGGCTAACATTACTTGTTTTGGGTGTGGAAAACAAGGTCATTATAAGAGCCAGTGCCCGAATCAGAATGGCGGACCTGCACGTGGAAGAGCGTTTGTTATTAATGCTAGAGAGGCACGAGAAGACCCGGAACTTGTTACGGGTACGTTTACCATTAATAACTTATCAGCATCTGTCTTATTTGATACTGGCGCCGATAGAAGTTACGTGTGTATAAATTTTTACACTAAATTGAATTGTTCATCATTACCTCTAGATGCTAAGTACTTGATTGAGTTAGCTAATGGTAAACTAATTAAAGCCGATAAAATTTGTCGTGGTTGTGAAATAAATCTAGCCGGAGAAACGTTTAAAATCGACTTAATACCCGTAGAATTAGGAGGTTTTGATGTAATAGTCGGCATGGACTGGATGTCCAAAATAGGAGCGGAAGTTGTTTGTGCCAAGAAGGCAATTCGTATTCCTGGTAAGGATAAAATGCCAGTGATGATTTATGGAGAGAAGGGTAATTCAAAGCTAAAACTCATTAGCTGTTTGAAAGCCAAGAAGTGTTTAGAAAAGGGATGTTACGCTATTTTAGCACATGTTAATAAAGTCAAAAAGAAAGAAAAGTGCATCAACGACGTGCCTGTGGCAAGAGATTTTCCTGAAGTTTTTCCGGAAGAATTGCCGGGATTACCTCCATTTAGATCGGTAGAATTTCAAATAGATTTAGTACCAGGAGCTGCACCAGTGGCTCGTGCGCCATATAGACTTGCACCGTCCGAATTAAAAGAACTTCAAAGTCAGTTAAAAGAATTACTAGACCGTGGATTCATACGACCAAGTACTTCACCGTGGGGAGCTCCGATTCTATTTGTTAAAAAGAAAGATGGATCTTTCAGGATGTGTATAGATTATCGTGAATTAAATAAGTTAACTATCAAGAATCGGTATCCACTACCGAGAATTGATGACTTATTTGATCAATTGCAAGGATCATGTGTTTATTCAAAAATCGACTTAAGATCGGGCTATCATCAACTACGCGTCAAAGAAGAGGATATTCCGAAAACTGCTTTTCGGGCACGTTATGGTCATTACGAATTTTTGGTTATGCCGTTTGGATTGACGAATGCGCCAGCTGTATTCATGGACCGTGAAGTTAAACAGCTCAAACATAGCAATATACCGATTGTTAAGGTTCGTTGGAATGCTAGAAGAGGTCCCGAGTTTACTTGGGAACGAGAGGATCAGATGAAACGAAAGTATCCGCATTTGTTTCTCGATGACGCAAAATAGGTACAATTTTAAAATTTCGGGACGAAATTTATTTAACGGGGAGGTAATGTAACGACCCGCACTTTTTCGATCATTCTATACTTATAAGATTAATATTTACATAAATTAAACCTTGCCAACATGATAAGCAATCCAAATTGTCGAGACTGATATTTCCGAAAAGAGTTTTACACAACGTTTGACCGTCTAGTTTGACCGATGATATCACGAACCATACAATATATGATAATTATACGTTTGTGTATATATATGTATATATACATATTTAACATGATTAAGGAATGTTTTAATACCTCATTTTATATTAATAACAACAAGTTATATGTGTATTTTGAAACTACTAACTTAAGTTTTCAAAACGATAACTATACGTAACGTTATTTGACATAAATACTTAAGACATATAATGTTTATACATATATTGTATAAGTAATGTATTTAATCACTTTTAAGAACTTAAATACATAAAATCATATAAGTGTATTCACAAAAGATAGCTATATTTGAATCCTTATTCCATTTTTCACAAAATTTCTATACGTATACCTAGAGTATTTGTACTCGTATCATACCAAGCTTCTATACGTATTTACTAATAGTAAATACACATCAAAATCACCACCTAACCAGCCATTATTCATGCCCTTAGAGCTAGGTAATTACTTTTGGATGATTACTTGACTAATTATACAAGAAAACAACTAAAACTTTTGTCCTTGTACACCATCAAAAACGCCACCATCACCACCTTAAATACTTCCATTCATTTCCCATTTTTGATTCACTTTCACTTCAATTATCTTAGCAAAAACACACACTCTTTCAAGAACTCTAAACTCCATAACACTTCAGCAACTTACCAAGAAGATCTAGCTTCAAAAACCATACTAAAACACCATAAGAAAACCATACAAAAACACTTCAAGAAAACCCTCCAAGAACACCAACTTACTTCCAATCTTTCATCCACTTCTATCACCCTTGTGATTCTAGCTTCTTACTTCTATTTTACAGCAAACTTATCCAAGGAACTTGAGGTAGAATCTATGTTCATAACCTTATTCGATTCATATATATATAGCTATCTTATTTTGTGATACAAAAGTTTAACAACAAGAACATAGTTTGAATGTTTTCAAACTTGTTTGCAAACTAAATAGATCCTTCTAACTTAACTTTTAAAATACTTCAAGACCTGTAATATAACTTATGTATATGCTAATTTAACAAGGTAAAACTTGGTTTTTCAAAGTATAAGTATTTTTAGAAAAATGGTCATTAAATGATTTTGTTGTAACAAAAATGTTTAACTTCATATGTTTCACTAATGTTTCACTTATGCCGTATGATTTTGAATACAAACCAAGGTATTTACAGTTCATAGTCTTAAAGAAGAACTCGATCCAAGAAGATGGCAATTTGAATCAACGAAAACGGATTTGTAACGAAGAAACTATGACCGAAACAAAATTGGTTATCCTAGATCATTTCAACTACGGGATCAATTGGAAAAAAATGATATAAATCACATATTTCTAAGATAACATGATATTTTATATATATGTACTTATAATTCAATTTTATATGGTTCAGGATCACCCGTAAACAATACGAGAAGATTAATCATAAGATCCCATGTTTGTACGCAACACGTCATTTGACAACACCGGTACTTTATGTACGCAACACGTCATTTGACAACACCGGTACCATGGGTCAAGATTAATCTCGACCAACACATATACGATGGGGTTTTATTGATTTCGTTGGGGGTTTTATTTATTTCATTGCGGGTATATTAAACATCTAAAAATGAACCATTAAAATTGAATTACTAACATCGGACTGCTAACTACGGACTAAGGAATTATTCAAAGTATTAAAAGTATAACAAGTATATATTTATAACGTTTGTTTAAAAATGAAAACATATTGATATATTATATATGGATAGGTTCGTAATATCAACCGGAAGACCGAGTCAAAATATATATATCATCAAGACAAGAGTGAGTATATAGTCCCACTTTTAAACTCTAAATATTTCGGGATGAGAATACATGTATTTTATGTTTTACGTTATGGACACAAGTAACTGAAAAATATATTCTACGTTGAGTTGTACCACTGGCATACTTCCCTGTAGCTTGGTAACTAATATTTACAGCGGTATTGTAAACGCGAATCCTGTTGATAGATCTATCGGGCCTGACAACCCCAACCGGACTGGACGACCAGTATTCAACGGTTGCACAGTACTTCGTTTCGTGACTACACTTGGTACGGTGTAGTAAGATTTCATAATAAAGGGAATATGCGACGTGATTAAATGTTAAGTATGGTTACCAAGTGCTCAACCACTTAGAATATTTTTATTGAAATGTTTATATACGAAATCTTGTGGTCTATATATATATATTGCTGCGCACTAAACCTATATCTCACCAACTTTATGTTGACGTTTTTAAACATGTTTATTCTCAGGTGATAATTAAAGCTTCCGCTGCATTATGTTGAATCTAAGCAGGATCATGCGTACTCATATTTGTGTCAAAAATAAAACTGCATATCCGAGGACGTGTGTTGTAAAATATGCTAGAAATCGTGTTGTTATTATCATTTGTAAAGTTTGTAAGTCGAAGATTATCGTTAAACGATAATCATCTTTTTATTGTCTAAAGCTTGTAACAAAAATAATGGTTTGGTTTGTAATGTATAATATATGCAGTTTTCCTTTTTAAAAATGTCGCATATAGAGGTCAATACCTCGCAATGAAATCATACGTTATCTAACACGTTCTTATGGTTAAGGACGGGTTATGACACTTTTCTAAACTAATCACCCTCATGAATTTATAATTATTGTCTGATTTCATGCAAATGAGGGTATTGCATGATCTCAAGTGTGGAGAAGGGTTATAAATTCTCTCGGGTTTGCACTTGGTTTATTTGCCAAATTTTGTGAAAATTTGAAAAAATTTCAACTAAATGAATTCAAAATCATGTTTATACATATTGATGATGTAACACCCAATTTTTTCCCCGTATATGATTTATAGGTGAATTGGGTATGTACGATAGGCGTATGAAGGGTTCGGGACATTTTCTAGTGTTAAGTCTTGTGTGAGGAGAAAATGACTCAGATCGTGCTTTGTGTCGCGGCGCGACAAAGGAGGCCACGGCGCGGCAATGGACTGAAATTGAGATCAGAAGTAGGACAAAGAATGATCCCAGACCTAGTTACAGGTCGCGGCGCGACGAATTAGGCCGCGGCGCGGCATTCTCGGCAAACTGGTGCCGAATTTTTGTAATATTAAATGAGAAGCAAGGGCATTTTGGTCTTTTCACGTTTGAGCCAGATTTGAGGCTTTAACCTCATCCACTCATTCATTTTCTTTATTTTCTTTTTCCTTTTCTTTCCTATTTTCCTCTCAAAACATAAATTCCTCAAGTGATTCAAGTGGGATTTTGGAAAGGAAGAAGCGGGTTTTGATCTTTGGCGTAGTTGATAAGTTTGTTCTCCTCGTTCTTAGCTACATGGTGATACTAGTGGTAAGCTCTAACTCCGAATTTCATTTTCGCGTTCATCATTCAAATTTGAGGCTTTTGGCTTGTATGTTCATAGATGGAACCCATTTAGTTGTTAATTGAAGATTAACACCAAGATTCGGGTTTATAAGTGTTAAAGGTGGGTTTTGGGTTGGTTAATGATTTAACCATGTTTAAGACTTATAAATGGTGTACAATCACTAGCATTAGTGATTATTGGTATTTTGGGGACTTTTAGGGTTTTCGTGGTTGACTAATTTTGACTAGAGTCAAAATTAGGGTTTGTTGAGGATTATAACCCGAATGTCGATTCAATGAGGTTTGTAAACTTAAAATGGATTAAGTTGAAGTATAAAACCAAGTTAAATATGATTTGGTGTCAAAACTTGTAAATGTTGAGATTTTGACTTTATGGGTCAAAATTAGGGTTTATGGGCGATTTTGAGAACGATAAGTGTTTAACACTTGTGTTCGGGTTTAATTGGCATATTAGGACCATTATCACTTGTGTTAGTGATTATTGGGTAGTTTGGGCGCGGTTTGTCCTTGGAAGTGCATTTGGGTTGAAATTGCACTAAGTGTCAAATTGGGTTGGTTTGTAAATCCAATCTAAGTGTGTTGTTGAATTTGTGATAATGGAATAGCTACTTTCCATTAACGAGTTGCGGATTACTTGGAAGCATTTTCTTCAAGGTGACAAGGTGAGTGTTAATATCCTATATGCATATGTATGTGTAGGATGGGTGCGGGTCAGGTGAAGTGATTCTCGGCTATAGAGCTCACTTCACATATAGGTGGATTTGATGGACTTTTGTATGAGTCCAATTGGCCCGTTTGTGCGTTTTGATTAACCACCTTTGGCGAGGTACACGCTTGTGTGTACGTTATCACACGTGGTTGTGATTTGGATGTTATAACCCCAATGGCGAAGGGTTGATATTGTTGTGAAGTGGATGAGCCCGATGTGGTGGATTTTATAATCCCGTGACCGTGGGTTTTGATGTTGAGAAGTGAATCACGTGTAGTTCAGATTCACGATGACTCGTGTAGTTCGGTCATCTTATTGAGGTAGTAATCTCGTGTGGTTTCGGATTGCTAAGGCTCGTGTAGTTCGGCCAACCTCGATGTTGTGAAGTTAGTAATCTCGTGTGGGTTCGGATTACTAAGGCTCGTGTAGTTCGGCCAATCTTCATTGTGGTGTTTGGTATTCGGTAATGGGTTAAGGGGTTAACCTTATTCGTTTTATATTGTTATATATATTAGCTAACCCTCCGGGTGTAGCTTTTTGGCGTTGTTCACATCGTCGTTGGTGAACTTACACTTTGTTGATATCTTTAGCTTGTTGCTTAGAGATAGTATGGTATGCTTAGTGTAGTTGCCTTATACATGGATGCTTCAGTATGTGGTATTTGATATTTGTGTGGCGTGTCCATTTTATACATATATATGTATGTAGTATATTATCATTCACTAAGCGTTAGCTTACCCTCTCGTTATTGCTATTTTTATAGGATCGCATGCTTGGCGGCTCGGGTAAGCTTGGGGATTAGAGATCTTGGCTAGGTTGCTTAGAAGATCTTTTTTGTATTCGATTAGGATTTGGGTAGCGTAGTCCTTAATCACCATGCTCGGTTTTGGTTAGAAACTAAACTAGTCGGGTCGTGTATGTCCGTTTGGACAATTAATCAATGTAATAAATGTTTTAAGGTTTATTAAACCTTCTATTGTATTAAAGATGTTTATGGAAACACAATTGGGACCTAAAGTGTTATTTAAAGCGTATTAAAAGGAAAAAAAATTTATGGGCCGGTTTTAATACGGGTTGGGTTGTTTCAAGTGGTATCAGAGCATGGTCTAAGGGATTTAGGTGACTTGAGATAGGTGCCTAGACTTAGACTTTTGTGTGCTTATTTGTTGCGGGACTTGTAGGATTACGGGTCGGAATAGGTTATAGTTAGTGCCTTGTTGTAGGTGGACTAACGTCGATATTGGTAATGCGGATATTATTAATATATTAATTGTGTTGTGATAATAATTCTCGAGTATGTGTATATCGCGTAGAATTTTATTTGTGTTTGTTTATATCATCGAGCGAGGCGGTCGTTGTACTAACGAGTTGATACGACGTGTGTGCGTAATAAGGACTTGCAAACCTTATTACGGGTGTAAATCGTGTCAAACAAGTGATGTACGACGAGTGTTTAGCAAGATGGACCGGTGTGGAGTGTGTGTTTTATACGTTCGTGATCTAATCACTTTGCATTCCTTAGAATGGCGACGGGAAGTGGGATCGAGACGAACAATGCTGAGTTTAACACTAGAGTTGCGGCCGCAGTTGCGGAACAAATGAGTGCGTTTCGAGAAGAAATGGATAGGAAGTATTCCGAACTTCAAGGTAGTAGTGGGATGGAGCGTTGTCTTAAGAGCTTCATGAGGACTAAACCCCCGATGTACGGCAGAAAACCGGATCCTTTGATAAGCACAACTTGGATCACGAATGTCGAAGGGTGTTTTCGTACTATTGAATGCCCGCTTGAGAAGCGGACAAGACTCGCTACGAGCTTGTTGCGGGGTAGGGCAAAGGATTGGTTGGATGGTAAGATTGATCTTATCGGTGGTAATACGTTTATGGTGTTATCATGGGACGAGTTTAAGAAGGAATTCTTCGAAGAGTTTCGAACTTTAGCCAATTTGTCGGAAATGCGTAATGAGTTGGGAATTTTGCGACAGGGTTCTATGGATTTGAATACTCTCAAGACGACCTTTATGGCTAAGGCTCGTTTTTGCCCGGAGTATTTGGGGAATGATAATTTGTTGATGCAAGATTTCCATCGAACCTTGAATGATGACTTGAAGAATAAGATTAGCCGGGGTCACGCGAAATCGTTTGCGGAATTATTCGCCGTGGCTAGAGGTTTCGAGTCGTATACGCGATCAAAGATTGGTGAACCTTCAAGTGAGAGAAGGGTTGTTTCGTATGGTGCTCCGAGTAAGAGGACTAAGGGTCCGAGCGTGAGCATGAATGGTACGCGGACGAATATATTGGATTCTAGTGCGCCTAGATGTTACAATTGTGGCGTGATGGGTCACAAGTCTTGGGAATGTTCGGTACCAAAGAGTGATGGCATGGTGTGTTTCAATTACCAAGGAGAAGGACATCGTAAGTCGGAATGTCCCAAGTTAGCGGGGACGGGTGCGGCAAGGAGACGTTAAGGTACGTTTTGTTTTAACAAATATGCCCTTTGATTATTTATTAAGTGCCGTTGAATTTGAGTTGTAAAATGCCTTGTGTTGTGCATATTGTTGTTATGGGTGACAATCCTAATGGAAGTACCCTATGGTGATGTTTTGATTAATGGGTGAAGGGCGTAAGACTTGGTGCAACCAAGCATTCCTTAGTATTTGGAAATGTTTCTACCAAGCCATGGAAATGGGTTTTGGTGTTTGGTTGTTAAGCGCGTGTTCGCTTTTGTGTGGAGGTCGATGAACCGTGAGGTTCGACGGGTGGGCTAAAAACCTTGAGACCGAGTGTTTTGAATCTCGATGTATGTTGGTAATGGAGTATATAAGACGCGACATTAGGTGCCTCTTTTATACCTACTAGCGTGATGTTCGACTCCGATTGTGTTGTGGTTACATTGTACTTAGGGTACCGGAGTGAAACCCTTAGGTACATGAGTGACTAGGTAGAAATTGACAAACTAGAGCAATTGGATGATTGCGAGGGTGTGGTTTGTGTAATCGTGGTACACTTTTTGTTTGAAGTGTTTAAGGATTGATTGAAATCCTTCGTGTGCTCAAGGCTGGAGCAAGATATGGTGATGGGTCGTGTGAGCCCAATCGTTTGTAAAGTCTACCTTTGGTAGCATTGTACGGTTGTACGAGTTGTGGATATGGGACGTAGTTCCAAGTGGGGGAGTTACACTCCCGTACGAGGAAGTTTTAGTGTGAGATTTCGGATGATGCTTTTGGTAGATCCGGAAAATGTTGTCGAGACCTGGTTTTGGTCGATTTGTGGTAGATTGCAATTTCGGATAAATTGTACTTATGGTTTGGATTTGAATTATCACCGAGGTGGTAATGTGGTAAATCTCGTTGAGAGATAATGGACGTGTTTGGTGAGTAAGGTGAAATCCTTCGGTTAAGGGAGGTGTGTTACGGATTCTCTTCTAGAGAATTATTGTTTTGTACCTATGTTTGATATAGGTGGTTCTTGCTTGAGTGTGTGAATGGTTAGTGGTATCCGTTAGGATTCACGATGGCGTAGCAGAGCGCGATGTTACGCTACTCGTCGTTCGAGGCCAAAAGGGCGTTGATTGATGAAGCATGACTTTCGGAGTCCGCTGACTTCATCATGGTATTGGTGATTGATGAAGCATGACCTTTAGGGTCCGCTGACTTCATCATGGGAGTATGTGATTGGTGGAGCATGACCTTCGGGGTCCGCTGACATCATCATGAGCGAGGTGTTATATCGGTGAAGCATGACCGTTGACCGGGTCCGCTGACTTCATCCAGTGTTGAGATTGGTGAAGCATGATCTTCGGGTCCGCTGACTTCATCATGGTAGTGGATCGCGTATGGTTTCGGATTCATGATGACGCGTGTGGTTTCGGTCATCTTATTGTGGAAGTGAGTCGTGTGTAGTTCGGATTCACAAATGACTCGTGTGGTTTCAGTCATTGTATTGAGGAGTGAGTCTCGTGTAGTTTGGATTCACAAATGACTCGTGTAGTTCGGTCATTCCTCCGGGATAGTGACTCTCGTGTAGTTCGGATTCACTAAGGCGCGTGTAGTTCGGCCAATCCCGATTGTTGTTGTGGTGAAGGTAGTGAGTCGCGTGTAGTTTGTAGTGACCCGAACTTTTCCATGTTTATATATATTAATTGAGATTGATATTTACATGATTAAATGTTTCCAACATGTTAAGCAATCAAACTTGTTAAGACTTGATTAATTGAAATATGTTTCATATAGACAATTGACCACCCAAGTTGACCGGTGATTCACGAACGTTAAAACTTGTAAAAACTATATGATGACATATATATGGATATATATATAGTTAACATGATACTATGATAAGTAAACATATCATTAAGTATATTAACAATGAACTACATATGTAAAAACAAGACTACTAACTTAATGATTTTTAAACGAGACATATATGTAACGATTATCGTTGTAAAGACATTTAATGTATAAATATCATATTAAGAGATATTCATACATGATAATATCATGATAATATAATAATTTAAAATCTCATTTGATATTATAAACATTGGGTTAACAACATTTAACAAGATCGTTAACCTAAAGGTTTCAAAACAACACTTACATGTAACGACTAACGATGACTTAACGACTCAGATAAAATGTATATACATGTAGTGTTTTAATATGTATTTATACACTTTTTAAAGACTTCAATACACTTATCAAAATACTTCTACTTAACAAAAATGCTTACAATTACATCCTCGTTCAGTTTCATCAACAATTCTACTCGTATGCACCCGTATTCGTACTCGTACAATACACAGCTTTTAGATGTATGTACTATTGGTATATACACTCCAATGATCAGCTCTTAGCAGCCCATGTGAGTCACCTAACACATGTGGCAACCATCATTTGGCAACTAGCATGAAATATCTCATAAAATTACAAAAATATGAGTAATCATTCATGACTTATTTACATGAAAACAAAATTACATATCCTTTATATCTAATCCATACACCAACGACCAAAAACACCTACAAACACTTTCATTCTTCAATTTTATTCATCTAATTGATCTCTCTCAAGTTCTATCTTCAAGTTCTAAGTGTTCTTCATATATTCTACAAGTTCTAGTTACATAAAATCAAGAATACTTTCAAGTTTGCTAGCTCACTTCCAATCTTGTAAGGTGATCATCCAACCTCAAGAAATCTTTGTTTCTTACAGTAGGTTATCATTCTAATACAAGGTAATAATCATATTCAAACTTTGGTTCAATTTCTATAACTATAACAATCTTATTTCAAGTGATGATCTTACTTGAACTTGTTTTCGTGTCATGATTCTGCTTCAAGAACTTCGAGCCATCCAAGGATCCGTTGAAGCTAGATCCATTTTTCTCTTTTCCAGTAGGTTTATCCAAGGAACTTAAGGTAGTAATGATGTTCATAACATCATTCGATTCATACATATAAAGCTATCTTATTCGAAGGTTTAAACTTGTAATCACTAGAACATAGTTTAGTTAATTCTAAACTTGTTCGCAAACAAAAGTTAATCCTTCTAACTTGACTTTTAAAATCAACTAAACACATGTTCTATATCTATATGATATGCTAACTTAATTATTTAAAACCTGGAAACACGAAAAACACCGTAAAACCGGATTTACGCCGTCGTAGTAACACCGCGGGCTGTTTTGGGTTAGTTAATTAAAAACTATGATAAACTTTGATTTAAAAGTTGTTATTCTGGGAAAATAATTTTTATTATGAACATGAAACTATATCCAAAAATTATGGTTAAACTCAAAGTGGAAGTATGTTTTCTAAAATGGTCATCTAGACGTCGTTCTTTCGACTGAAATGACTACCTTTACAAAAACGACTTGTAACTTATTTTTCCGACTATAAACCTATACCTTTTCTGTTTAGATTCATAAAATAGAGTTCAATATGAAACCATAGCAATTTGATTCACTCAAAACGGATTTAAAATGAAGAAGTTATGGGTAAAACAAGATTGGATAACTTTTCTCATTTTAGCTACGTGAAAATTGGTAACAAATCTATTCCAACCATAACTTAATCAACTTGTATTGTATATTATGTAATCTTGAGATACCATAGACACGTATACAATATTTTGACCTATCATGTCGACACATCTATATATATTTCGGAATAACCATAGACACTCTATATGTGAATGTTGGAGTTAGCTATACAGGGTTGAGGTTGATTCCAAAATATATATAGTTTGAGTTGTGATCAATACTGAGATACGTATACACTGGGTCGTGGATTAATTCAAGATAATATTTATCGATTTATTTCTGTACATCTAACTGTGGACAACTAGTTGTAGGTTACTAACGAGGACAGCTGACTTAATAAACTTAAAACATCAAAATATATTAAAAGTGTTGTAAATATATTTTGAATATACTTTGATATATATGTATATATTGTTATAGGTTCGTGAATCAACCAGTGGCCAAGTCTTACTTCCCGACGAAGTAAAAATCTGTGAAAGTGAGTTATAGTCCCACTTTTAAAATCTAATATTTTTGGGATGAGAAAACATGCAGGTTTTATAAATGATTTACAAAATAGACACAAGTACGTGAAACTACATTCTATGGTTGAATTATCGAAATCGAATATGCCCCTTTTTATTAAGTCTGGTAATCTAAGAATTAGGGAACAGACACCCTAATTGACGCGAATCCTAAAGATAGATCTATTGGGCCTAACAAACCCCATCCAAAGTACCGGATGCTTTAGTACTTCGAAATTTATATCATATCCGAAGGGTGTCCCGGAATGATGGGGATATTCTTATATATGCATCTTGTTAATGTCGGTTACCAGGTGTTCACCATATGAATGATTTTTATCTCTATGTATGGGATGTGTATTGAAATATGAAATCTTGTGGTCTATTATTATGATTTGATATATATAGGTTAAACCTATAACTCACCAACATTTTTGTTGACGTTTTAAGCATGTTTATTCTCAGGTGATTATTAAGAGCTTCCGCTATCGCATACTTAAATAAGGACGATATTTGGAGTCCATGCTTGTATGATATTGTGTAAAAACTGCATTCAAGAAACTTATTTTGTTGTAACATATTTGTATTGTAAACCATTATGTAATGGTCGTGTGTAAACAGGATATTTTAGATTATCATTATTTGATAATCTACGTAAAGCTTTTTAAAACCTTTATCTATGAAATAAAGGTTATGGTTTGTTTTAAAAATGAATGCAGTCTTTGAAAAACGTCTCATATAGAGGTCAAAACCTCGCAACGAAATCAATTAATATGGAACGTTTTTAATCAATAAGAACGGGACATTTCAGTTGGTATCAGAGCGTTGGTCTTAAAGAACCAGAATTTTGCATTAGTGTGTCTTATCGAGTTTGTTAGGATGCATTAGTGAGTCTGGACTTCGACCGTGTTTACTTGAAAAATGATTGCTTAACAAATTTTGTTGGAAACTATATATTTTTAACATGTGAATATTATGTGATATATTAATCTCTTAACGCGTTTGATATTATGTGATAGATGTCTACCTCTAGAACAAGTCCCATTGACTCACCTAATAATAATGAAGAGTCAAATGTAAATTGGAATGATTCGTGGACTGAGTCACAAGTTCCCGAAGAAGAACCGGAAGAAGAGTCAGAACCGGAAGAAGAATCGGAACCGGAAGAAGAATCGGAACCGGATGAAGAAATAGAACCGGTGGGGGAAATAATAAAATGGTTAAGTAAAAGAAAATCCTCAACCAACCGACCAAGGTTAATTATGGTCAATGGTGTTTCCGCCAAGGAAGCAAAATATTGGGAGGATTACCAATTCTCCGATGAATCGGATTCCGACGAGAATTCCGATGATGTTATAGAAATTACCCTAACTGAATTTAAAAAGGCAAAAGAAAATAATAAGAGAAAGGGCATAAAAATAGAGAAATCTAATTCCAACCCCGATGAACTTTATATGTATCGTCAACCCCCGAAGTCCTTAAGTTGTAACAATGACCCGGGAACCTCTAAACCACCAGGTTTTTCTAAACCAATGTGGAAAACAACGGCTCGTATTAGGGGAACATCATATATCCCTAGAAACTTGGCAAAATGAACCAAAACCGAAGAAGAAAAAACAAGCGAGTCGGAATAAGATAGTTGTATTCGTGTGGTGTAATATATGTAATATAGTGTGCTTATGCTTTATGATATATGTAAAAATTGCTTGTATTAATAAGTAATTTTTTTATGAATCTAACTCTTGTCTATTTTACAGTATAAAAACACAAAATGGATAGACAACCTAATATTTTAAGAGACCTACCCGGAGACATGATTGATGAAATCTTGTCTAGAGTCGGTCAGAATTCTTCGGCACAACTATTTAAGGCGAGATCAGTTTGTAAGACATTCGAAGAACGTTCCAAGAATGCCTTGGTTTATAAAAGGCTTTCGTTCGAAAGATGGGGGATATCACATTGGGAAATCCATAAGTTACGATGTGTTTACTTTGACGCATATATTGCGGGGAACCCAAATGCTATTTTACGCAATGGGTTAAGAAATTATTTTGACTCAATATATCCGAATATTGGACTTCGTAATTTAGAAAAAGTGGCTAACATGCAACATAAAGAAGCATGTTATGCTTACAGATTAGTAATGTTCGCTTCTCACCAAAGTGAGAACAAGAACATCGGGCTACAACTATTAAACAAAATGTTCCCACAAGTGACGGAGTCGGTAATTGGGGTAAGAAATGAGGTTTTTAGATTGTTACGGGACTGTTGGACATTACGTAACCCTCGTCCCTTTGACGACGTTACAACACGCTGTCTTATCAACGGCCATAACGGTTATGTTCCACAAGACCAAGGATGGGAGGTAATCCTAGTAAAACCAGAATGCATGACTTGTTTCTGGATGTATGAATTACGTGTCTTTATTGCCTTTGCTGAACGACTTGTGTACTAGCTAGAATTATCTTCACAACCATCTTGTATCAAATTTATTGTGTGCTATATTTCATGCTATATGTAAAATAAGTGGTATTGTAAGTTTGTAAAATATTGTGTAAAAGTTTGAACGCGAAATATTATTATAATCAGTTTTTCATATAGAATTGTAGTAGTTGAATTGTATATTAGCTACTAAGTATGAACTTAATGGGTAGGTACTACCCGAATTTAAACTTATAAAACGCTAATATGAAGAAAAAGCTTTTATAAATGAGTTCATATTATGCTACGAAATACTATTAACTACTCTTAATATTCTGTATGATTAACTTGTTCCATTTGACAATTTTGAAGGAAATGGCACCGACTACTCGACACACCGTGAATATGAATGAAGAGGAATTCCGTACTTTTCTAGCTTCAAACATAGCCGCAGTACAGGCTGCGCTACATACCAACAATAACATTGGATCTGGCAGTACAGGAAATCGTGTAGGATGCACCTACAAAGAATTCACTGCCTGCAAACCTTTGGAATTTGATGGAACCGAAGGACCGATCGAATTGAAACGGTGGACCGAGAAGGTCGAATCGGTGTTTGCCATAAGTAAGTGTACTGAAGAGGACAAAGTGAAGTACGCTACGCATACCTTCACAGGTGCTGCGTTAACATGGTGGAATACCTATCTAGAGCAAGTGGGACAAGACGATGCGTACGCACTACCGTGGTCAGCATTCAAGCACTTGATGAACGAGAAGTACCGTCCCAGAACCGAGGTCAATAAGCTCAAGACAGAACTTAGAGGGTTACGAACCCAAGGATTTGATATTACCACGTACGAAAGACGATTCACAGAATTGTGCCTATTGTGTCCGGGAGCATTCGAAGATGAGGAAGAGAAGATCGACGCATTTGTGAAAGGATTACCGGAAAGAATCCAAGAAGATATAAGTTCACACGAGCCCGCCTCCATACAACAGGCATGTAGAATGGCTCACAAACTAGTTAACCAGATTGAAGAAAGAATTAAAGAACAGACTGCTGAAGAGGCCAATGTGAAGCAAGTCAAAAGAAAGTGGGAGGAAAACGGTGATAAGAATCACCAATACAACAACAACAGCAATTACAACAATAATCGCAACAATTATCCCAACAATCGCAACATCAATCGCAACTACAACAAACGGCCCAACAACAACAACAACAACAACAACAACAACAACAACAACAACAACAACAACAGCAACTACAACAATCATCCCAACAACAATAATAACCGCAACAACAACAATAATCAGAAGCAGCTATGCCAAAGGTGTGAAAAGTATCACTCGGGGTTCTGCACCAAATTTTGCAACAAGTGTAAAAGAAATGGTCATAGCGCGGTGAAGTGTGAGGTCTACGGACCAGGGGTTAATAGAACGAAAGGAACAAATGGTGTCGGAACGAGTAATGGCAGAGCAAGTAGTGTCAGAGCAAATTATGCCAATGTAGTTTGTTATAAATGTGAAAAACCAGGCCACATTATTAGAAATTGCCCGAACTAGGAGAACACGAATGGACAAGGCCGCGGAAGAGTTTTCAATATTAATGCGGCAGAGGCACAGGAATACCCGGAGCTTGTTACGGGTACGTTTCTTATTGACAATAAATCTGCTTACGTTTTATTTGATTCGGGTGTGGATAGAAGCTATATGAGTAGAGATTTTTGTGCTAAATTAAGTTGTCCATTGACGCCTTTGGATAGTAAATTTTTACTCGAATTAGCAAATGGTAAATTAATTTCAGCAGATAATATATGTCGGAATCGAGAAATTAAACTGGTTAGCGAAACATTTAAGATTGATTTGATACCAGTAGAGTTAGGGAGTTTTGATGTGATAATCGGTATGGACTGGTTGAAAGAAGTGAAAGCAGAGATCGTTTGTTACAAAAATGCAATTCGCATTATACGAGAAAAAGGAAAACCCTTAATGGTGTACGGAGAAAAGGGCAACACGAAGCTACATCTTATTAGTAATTTGAAGGCACAAAAACTAATAAGAAAAGGTTGCTATGCTGTTCTAGCACACGTCGAGAAAGTACAAACTGAAGAAAAGAGCATCAATGATGTTCCCATTGCAAAAGAATTTCCCGATGTATTTCCGAAAGAATTACCGGGATTACCCCCACATCGATCCGTTGAATTTCAAATAGATCTTGTACCAGGAGCTGCACCAATAGCTCGTGCTCCTTACAGACTCGCACCCAGCGAGATGAAAGAACTGCAAAGCCAATTACAAGAACTTTTAGAGCGTGGTTTCATTCGACCAAGCACATCACCGTGGGGAGCTCCTGTTTTGTTTGTCAAGAAGAAAGATGGCACATTCAGGTTGTGTATCGACTACCGAGAGTTGAACAAACTTACCATCAAGAACCGCTACCCACTACCGAGAATCGACGACTTATTTGATCAACTACAAGGCTCGTCTGTTTATTCAAAGATTGACTTACGTTCCGGGTATCATCAAATGCGGTTGAAAGAAGATGATATTCCAAATACTGCTTTCAGAACACGTTACGGTCATTACGAGTTTATGGTCATGCCGTTTGGTTTAACTAATGCACCAGCTGTGTTCATAGACCTTATGAACCGAGTGTGTGGACCATACCTTGATAAGTTTGTCATTGTTTTCATTGATGACATACTTATTTACTCAAAGAATGACCAAGAACACGGTGAACATTTGAGAAAGGTGTTAGAAGTATTGAGGAAGGAAGAATTGTACGCTAAGTTTTCAAAGTGTGCATTTTGGTTGGAAGAAGTTCAATTCCTCGGTTACATAGTGAACAAAGAAGGTATTAAGGTGGATCCGGCAAAGATAGAAACTGTTGAAAAGTGGGAAACCCCGAAAACTCCGAAACACATACGCCAGTTTTTAGGACTAGCTGGTTACTACAGAAGGTTCATCCAAGACTTTTCCAGAATAGCAAAACCCTTGACTGCATTAACGCATAAAGGGAAGAAATTTGAATGGAATGATGAACAAGAGAAAGCGTTTCAGTTATTGAAGAAAAAGCTAACTACGGCACCTATATTATCATTGCCTGAAGGGAATGATGATTTTGTGATTTATTGTGACGCATCAAAGCAAGGTCTCGGTTGTGTATTAATGCAACGAATGAAGGTGATTGCTTATGCGTCTAGACAATTGAAGATTCACGAACAAAATTATATGACGCATGATTTGGAATTAGGCGCGGTTGTTTTTGCATTAAAGACTTGGAGGCACTACTTATATGGGGTCAAAAGTATTATATATACCGACCACAAAAGTCTTCAACACATATTTAATCAGAAACAACTGAATATGAGGCAGCGTAGGTGGATTGAATTATTGAATGATTACGACTTTGAGATTCGTTACCACCCGGGGAAGGCAAATGTGGTAGCCGATGCCTTGAGCAGGAAGGACAGAGAACCCATTTGGATGATTCATAATAATCTTACTACTCAAATAAAGGAGGTGCAACAAGGAGTTTTAAAAGAGAGAAATTTAAAGGATGAAATACCCAAAGGATCGGAGAAGCATCTTAATATTCGGGAAGACGGAACCCGGTATAGGGCTGAAAGGATTTGGGTACCAAAATTTGGAGATATGAGAGAAATGGTACTTAGAGAAGCTCATAAAACCAGATACTCAATACATCCTGGAACGGGGAAGATGTACAAGGATCTCAAGAAACATTTTTGGTGGCCGGGTATGAAAGCCGATGTTGCTAAATACGTAGGAGAATGTTTGACGTGTTCTAAGGTCAAAGCTGAGCATCAGAAACCATCAGGTCTACTTCTACAACCCGAAATCCCGGAATGGAAATGGGAAAACATTACCATGGATTTCATCACTAAATTGCCAACGACTGCAAGTGGTTTTGATACTATTTGGGTAATAGTTGATCGTCTCACCAAATCAGCACACTTCCTGCCAATAAGAGAAGATGACAAGATGGAGAAGTTAGCACAACTGTATTTGAAGGAAGTCGTCTCCAGACATGGAATACCAATCTCTATTATCTCTGATAGGGATGGCAGATTTATTTCAAGATTCTGGCAGACATTACAGCAAGCATTAGGAACTCGTCTAGATATGAGTACTGCCTATCATCCACAAACTGATGGGCAGAGCGAAAGGACGATACAAACACTTGAAGACATGCTACGATCATGTGTTATTGATTTCGGAAATAGTTGGGATCGACATCTACCGTTAGCAGAATTTTTCTACAACAACAGCTACCATTCAAGCATTGAGATGGCGCCATTTGAAGCACTTTATGGTAGAAAGTGCAGGTCTCCGATTTGTTGGAGTGAAGTGGGGGATAGACAGATTACGGGTCCGGAGATTATACAAGAAACTACCGAGAAGATCATCCAAATTCAACAACGGTTGAAAACCGCCCAAAGTCGACAAAAGAGCTACGCTGATATTAAAAGAAAAGATATAGAATTTGAAATTGGAGAGATGGTCATGCTTAAAGTTGCACCTTGGAAAGGCGTTGTTCGATTTGGTAAATGAGGGAAATTAAATCCAAGGTATATTGGACCATTCAAGATTATTGATCGTGTCGGACCAGTAGCTTACCAACTTGAGTTACCTCAACAACTCATGGCTGTACATAACACTTTCCACGTCTCGAATTTGAAGAAATGTTTTGCTAAAGAAGATCTCACTATTCCATTAGATGAAATCCAAATCAACGAAAAACTTCAATTCATCGAAGAACCTGTCGAAATAATGGATCGTGAGGTTAAAAGACTTAAGCAAAACAAGATACCAATTGTTAAGGTTCGATGGAATGCTCGTAGAGGACCCGAGTTCACCTGGGAGCGTGAAGATCAGATGAAGAAGAAATACCCGCATCTATTTCCAGAAGATTCGTCAACACCTTCAACAGCTTAAAATTTCAGGATGAAACTTATTTAACGGGTAGGTACTGTAGTGACCCGAACTTTTCCATGTTTATATATATTAATTGAGATTGATATTTACATGATTAAATGTTTCCAACATGTTAAGCAATCAAACTTGTTAAGACTTGATTAATTGAAATATGTTTCATATAGACAATTGACCACCCAAGTTGACCGGTGATTCACGAACGTTAAAACTTGTAAAAACTATATGATGACATATATATGGATATATATATATATATATAGTTAACATGATACTATGATAAGTAAACATATCATTAAGTATATTTACAATGAACTACATATGTAAAAACAAGACTACTAACTTAATGATTTTTAAACGAGACATATATGTAACGATTATCGTTGTAAAGACATTTAATGTATATATATATCATATTAAGAGATATTCATACATGATAATATCATGATAATATAATAATTTAAAATCTCATTTGATATTATAAACATTGGGTTAACAACATTTAACAAGATCGTTAACCTAAAGGTTTCAAAACAACACTTACATGTAACGACTAACGATGACTTAACGACTCAGATAAAATGTATATACATATAGTATTTTA
The DNA here is from genome assembly GCF_046630445.1 of Rutidosis leptorrhynchoides. Lineage (NCBI taxonomy): Eukaryota > Viridiplantae > Streptophyta > Magnoliopsida > Asterales > Asteraceae > Rutidosis > Rutidosis leptorrhynchoides. The sequence goes on along the minus strand of NC_092335.1, from coordinate 323,227,350 downwards.
ATATGTATTTATACACTTTTTAAAGACTTCAATACACTTATCAAAATACTTCTACTTAACAAAAATGCTTACAATTACATCCTCGTTCAGTTTCATCAACAATTCTACTCGTATGCACCCGTATTCGTACTCGTACAATACACAGCTTTTAGATGTATGTACTATTGGTATATACACTCCAATGATTAGCTCTTAGCAGCCCATGTGAGTCACCTAACACATGTGGGAACCATCATTTGGAAACTAGCATGAAATATCTCATAAAATTACAAAAATATGAGTAATCATTCATGACTTATTTACATGAAAACAAAATTACATATCCTTTATATCTAATCCATACACCAACGACCAAAAACACCTACAAACACTTTCATTCTTCAATTTTCTTCATCTAATTGATCTCTCTCAAGTTCTATCTTCAAGTTCTAAGTGTTCTTCATATATTCTACAAGTTCTAGTTACATAAAATCAAGAATACTTTCAAGTTTGCTAGCTCACTTCCAATCTTGTAAGGTGATCATCCAACCTCAAGAAATCTTTGTTTCTTACAGTAGGTTATCATTCTAATACAAGGTAATAATCATATTCAAACTTTGGTTCAATTTCTATAACTATAACAATCTTATTTCAAGTGATGATCTTACTTGAACTTGTTTTCGTGTCATGATTCTGCTTCAAGAACTTCGAGCCATCCAAGGATCCGTTGAAGCTAGATCCATTTTTTTCTTTTCCAGTAGGTTTATCCAAGGAACTTAAGGTAGTAATGATGTTCATAACATCATTCGATTCATACATATAAAGCTATCTTATTCGAAGGTTTAAACTTGTACTCACTAGAACATAGTTTAGTTAATTCTAAACTTGTTCGCAAACAAAAGTTAATCCTTCTAACTTGACTTTTAAAATCAACTAAACACATGTTCTATATCTATATGATATGCTAACTTAATGATTTAAAACCTGGAAACACGAAAAACACCGTAAAACCGGATTTACGCCGTCGTAGTAACACCGCGGGCTGTTTTGGGTTAGTTAATTAAAAACTATGATAAACTTTGATTTAAAAGTTGTTATTCTGGGAAAATAATTTTTATTATGAACATGAAACTATATCCAAAAATTATGGTTAAACTCAAAGTGGAAGTATGTTTTCTAAAATGGTCATCTAGACGTCGTTCTTTCGACTGAAATGACTACCTTTACAAAAACGACTTGTAACTTATTTTTCCGACTATAAACCTATACTTTTTCTGTTTATATTCATAAAATAGAGTTCAATATGAAACCATAGCAATTTGATTCACTCAAAACGGATTTAAAATGAAGAAGTTATGGGTAAAACAAGATTGGATAATTTTTCTCATTTTAGCTACGTGAAAATTGGTAACAAATCTATTCCAACCATAACTTAATCAACTTGTATTGTATATTATGTAATCTTGAGATACCATAGACACGTATACAATGTTTCGACCTATCATGTCAACACATCTATATATATTTCGGAACAACCATAGACACTCTATATGTGAATGTTGGAGTTAGCTATACAGGGTTGAGGTTAATTCCAAAATATATATAGTTTGAGTTGTGATCAATACTGAGATACGTATACACTGGGTCGTAGATTGATTCAAGATAATATTTATCGATTTATTTCTGTACATCTAACTGTGGACAACTAGTTATAGGTTACTAACGAGGACAGCTGACTTAATAAACTTAAAACATCAAAATATATTAAAAGTGTTGTAAATATATTTTGAATATACTTTGATATATATGTATATATTGTTATAGGTTCATGAATCAACCAGTGGCCAAGTCTTACTTCCCGACGAAGTAAAAATCTGTGAAAGTGAGTTATAGTCCCACTTTTAAAATCTAATATTTTTGGGATGAGAAAACATGCAGGTTTTATAAATGATTTACAAAATAGACACAAGTACGTGAAACTACATTCTATGGTTGAATTATCGAAATCGAATATGCCCCTTTTTATTAAGTCTGGTAATCTAAGAATTAGGGAACAGACACCCTAATTGACGCGAATCCTAAAGATAGATCTATTGGGCCTAACAAACCCCATCCAAAGTACCGGATGCTTTAGTACTTCGAAATTTATATCATATTCGAAGGGTGTCCCGAAATGATGGGGATATTCTTATATATGCATCTTGTTAATGTCGGTTACCAGGTGTTCACCATATGAATGATTTTTATCTCTATGTATGGGATGTGTATTGAAATATGAAATCTTGTGGTCTATTATTATGATTTGATATATATAGGTTAAACCTATAACTCACCAACATTTTTGTTAACGTTTTAAGCATGTTTATTCTCAGGTGATTATTAAGAGCTTCCGCTATCGCATACTTAAATAAGGACGAGATTTGGAGTCCATGCTTGTATGATATTGTGTAAAAACTGCATTCAAGAAACTTATTTTGTTGTAACATATTTGTATTGTAAACCATTATGTAATGGTCGTGTGTAAACAGGATATTTTAGATTATCATTATTTGATAATCTACGTAAAGCTTTTTAAAACCTTTATCTATGAAATAAAGGTTATGGTTTGTTTTAAAAATGAATACAGTCTTTGAAAAACGTCTCATATAGAGGTCAAAACCTCGCAACGAAATCAATTAATATGGAACGTTTTTAATCAATAAGAACGGGACATTTCATAGTTCAGATTCACTAAGGCGCGTGTGTTTTCGGCCAGCCTTAGTGATGTTTGATCTATTGGTTGTTTTATACACCAATGGTGGGGTCGTAAGGACCATGTTGTGTGATCTATTGGTTGTTTGATACACCAATGGTGGGGTCGTAAGGACCATGTTGTGGGAACTATCGGTTGTTTTATACGCCGATGGTGGGGTCGTGAGGACCATGTTGTATGATTAGTGAGGCGATAGCCGTGCTTCGCTCACGTGTTGTTACGGGTGTGACAATAGTCGATTTTGTACACCTTGAGATTTACGTTACCATAGTCGTTTTGGGCGTTATCGGTCTTAACCGTTTGTTATGATGTTACGGTAGTTGCGTATTGGTCGTATTGCACCCTACAAGGGATGTATAGTGATTGGTGTTATCCGTAAGGATTCGTTTGGTTCAGTCTTCATCGCTTCGGGTTGTTGACCTTAGGTTGAGACTTGGTTGTTTTTAGCGTCGTACTCGGTAAGGGTATGCTAAGGAATTGATATCTCGGTACGAGATTGGTTGAGTTTTCCCGATGTGAGGGATTGGGTTAGTGCTAGTGCTCGGAATTTTGGAATTTGATAAATCGCGGGTGACGATTTAGCTGTTAAGGGTAACTCTTTGAGAAGAATTGTCTAAGGGATCGTTGTAGACTTCGGTTGTTGCGTGTATTGTACGTCTCGGGATGCGATCAAGTGTGTAATTTGTCATTAGATTAACCATCGGGTTAGCGAATTTGTGGTAGAAGTCGGTTTGAAATACATGTTCGAGGACCATTGAGTGTGGGTCCATTTGGGTTCGTGACTAGGATCATGAGGACGTGATCGAAATTAAGTGGGGGAGAGTTGTAACACCCCATTTTTTCCCCGTATATGATTTATAGGTGAATTGGGTATGTACGATAGACGTATGAAGGGTTCGGGACATTTTCTAGTGTTAAGTCTTGTGTGAGGAGAAAATGACTCAGATCGTGCTTTGTGTCGCGGCGCGACAAAGGAGGCCGCGGCACGGCAATGGACTGAAATTGATATCAGAAGTAGGACAAAGAATGATCCCAGAGCTATTTATAGGTCGCGGCGCGACGAACTAGGCCGCGGCGCGGCATTCTGGGAAAACTGGTGCCGGATTTTTGTAATATTAAATGAGAAGCAAGGGCATTTTGGTCTTTTCACGTTTGAGCCAGATTTGAGGCTTTAACCTCATCCACTCATTCATTTTCTTTATTTTCTTTTTCCTTTTCTTTCCTATTTTCCTCTCAAAACATAAATTCCTCAAGTGATTCAAGTGGGATTTTGGAAAGGAAGAAGCGGATTTTGATCTTTGGCGTAGTTGACAAGTTTGTTCTCCTCGTTCTTAGCTGCACGGTGATACTAGTGGTAAGCTCTAACTCCGAATTTCATTTTCGTGTTCATCATTCAAATTTGAGGCTTTTGGCTTGTATGTTCATAGATGGAACCCATTTAGTTGTTAATTGAAGATTAACACCAAGATTCGGGTTTATAAGTGTTAAAGGCGGGTTTTGGGTTGGTTAATGATTTAACCATGTTTAAGACTTATAAATGGTGTACAATCACTAGCATTAGTGATTATTGGTGTTTTGGGGACTTTTAGGGTTTTTGTGGTTGACTAATTTTGACTAGAGTTAAAATTAGGGTTTGTTGAGGATTATAACCCGAATGTCGATTCAATGAGGTTTGTAAACTTAAAATGGATTAAGTTGAAGTATAAAACCGAGTTAAATATGATTTGGTGTCAAAACTTGTAAATGTTGAGATTTTGACTTTATGGGTCAAAATTAGGGTTTATGGGCGATTTTGAGAACGATAAGTGTTTAACACTTGTGTTCGGGTTTAATTGGCATATTAGGACAATTATCACTTGTGTTAGTGATTATTGGGTAGTTTGGGCGCGATTTGTCCTTGGAAGTGCATTTGGGTCGAAATTGCACTAAGTGTCAAATTGGGTTGGTTTGTAAATCCAATCTAAGTGTGTTGTTGAATTTGTGATAATGGAATAGGTACTTTCCATTGACGAGTTGCAGATTACTTGGAAGCATTTTCTTCAAGGCGACAAGGTGAGTGTTAATATCCTATATGCATATGTATGTATAGGATGGGTGCGGGTCGGGTGAAGTGATTCTCGGCTATAGAGCTCACTTCACATATAGGTGGATTTGATGGACTTTTGTATGAGTCCAATTGGCACGCTTGTGCGTTTTGGTTGACCACCTTTGGCGAGGTACACGCTTGTGTGTATGTTATCACACGTGGTTATGATTTGGATGTTATAACCCCAATGGCGAAGGGTTGATATTGTTGTGAAGTGGATGACCCCGATGTGGTGGATTTTATAATCCCATGACCGTGGGTTTTGATGTTGAGAAGTGAATCGCGTGTAGTTCGGATTCACGATGACTCGTGTAGTTCAGTCATCTTATTGAGGTAGTAATCTCATGTGGTTTCGGATTGCTAAGGCTCGTGTAGTTTGGCCAACCTCGATGTTGTGAAGTTAGTAATCTCGTGTGGGTTCGGATTACTAAGGCTCGTGTAGTTCGGCCAATCTTCATTGTGGCGTTTGGTATTCGGTAATGGGTTAAGGGGTTAACCTTATTCATTTTATATTGTTATATATATTATTGTAATGTTGTGTTGTAGCTAACCCTCCGGTTTTAGCTTTTTAGCGTTGTTCACATCGTCGTTGGTGAACTTACACTTTATTGATATCTTTAGCTTGTTGCTTAGAGATAGTACGGTATGCTTAGTGTAGTTGCCTTATACATGGATGCTTCGGTATGCGGTATTTGATATTTGTGTGGCGTGTCCATTTTATACATATATATGTATGTAGTATATTATCATTCACTAAGCGTTAGCTTACCCTCTCGTTGTTGCTATTTTTATAGGATCGCATGCTTGGCGGCTCGGGTAAGCTTGGGGATTAGAGATCTTGGCTAGGTTGCTTAGAAGATCTTGCTTTTGTATTCGATTAGGATTTGGGTAGCGTAGTCCTAAATCACCATGCTCGGTTTTGGCTGGAAACTAAACTAGTCGGGTTGTGTATGTCTGTTTGGACAATTAATCAATGTAATAAATGTTTTAAGGTTTATTAAACCTTCTATTGTATTAAAGATGTTTATGGAAACACAATTGGGACCTAAAGTGTTATTTAAAGCGTATTAAAAGGAAAAAAAAAATTATGGGCCGGTTTTAATACGGGTTGGGTTGTTTTAGATGAACGATAAAAACTATATGTTAATACCGAAATTATCGTTATCTCGGAAAGGACATAAATTGAGAAATAACCTAAAATGCTTGAATTCATTTAAAATGGAAAAGTGGAGAATAAAAAGGCAAAGAAAGAAATAAATAAAAGCCAAGTGTGGGGAGAATATACCAAGTTTTTCAATTAAAAACTATCTATCACATGTTTCTGTAAAGTTATTGTAGGTGCTTTTGTTTGGGACTAAATTAACTATTTTACCCGGTAAATTGTAAAAAAGATGAAAGAAAAGATGGATCTATACGATAAATCAATTCCATCATTAAAAGGAAGTAAAGTCTTTCGAAAAAGAAATGCGCTTCTTGATTTAGGTCATGAAGTTGTCATCCAGACCAGTTGTAGAGTCTACGAAAAACCTTAAAAAATTTTCTCGAAAATCAGCTGGAAATCCACGAACCTCAGCATCAAACAGGGTCGCCATGTGGTCAGACTTATCCTAACCATGAGAGGATCTGTCTCGTAAAATGGGGAGGGCATCGTGCAAATTAGCTTGATAAGACTAATGAATCAGACCCCCAGAAAGGATAATCTCCTTAAAGATTAAAAATCAGCATTTAAGCCTGATATTACTCAATCCTTGATATTGACCTTAAAGATTGAGAATTACAAACTCATGAAATTCGATGATATCTAAACTCGAGCTTGAACGAGAAAATATTTTGATCAAATTAAAATCGATTTGTTTTCTGAAAACCTATTTTAAATGTGTTCATTACCATTGAACGTAAAATCCTGAGAATTCACCTGGAATTCATTAGGTCACCTGATTCAAATCGGGTGTCAACCTTAAGAACGGTGGTTGCATAGCATGGTCAAAGACAGGACCTTGGGCCAGACCGAAAAATTATAGGGTGATCTTTGCTATTGCTCCTACAAAGGATAGTAATTGCATCCGACATGTTGTGGACCATGAACATCTGCATGTCATTAGACATTGCCTTAACAGTTGCTTGTTCAACGCTTTCCTTTACAACCGGACGGTAGTTTACCGAAAGGTAATATACGGAGCAAGTATACTAGACGTGTTGCTTTCCTAATACGAGGTTAGCAAGTGGGTGACACAAAACCATAAGTTTTGAGCTAAAATTTTAAAATTTGAAACCCACACAACCCACAAAAACATTTTGCAAACACCGGTGAAGGGTTATTCCGAAAAACTTATCTAAGGTAAAAGCTAGAATGAATTTTCAAAAGATCAAATGAAACAACCCAACCCGTATTTAAACCGGCCCGTAAATTTTTTTCCTTTAATACATTAATATTTAGGTCCCAATTATGTTTCCAAAACATCTTTAACACAAATAATAAGTTCAATAAACTTTTAAAACATTTAATACATAGTTTAATATCCGAACGGGCAACACGACCCGACTATTTTAATTTCCAACAAAACCGAGCATGGTGATTGGGGATACGCTACCCAATCCTAATCAATACAAAAGCACGTCTTCTAAAGCAACCTACACGAGTCCACTAGTTCCCACGCTTACCCGTGCCACCGCCTTCATGCAAATCTATAAAAATGTAAACAACAAGAGGGTAAGCTAACGCTTAGTGAGTGAGAATATACTACATACATATATATGCATAAAATGGACACGCCACACAAATGATCAAATAACACATACCGGAGCATCCAAGCATAAAGGCAACTAATCTAAGCATAACGTACGATCACTAAGCAACAAGCTAATAACATCAACAATAAAGTAAGTTCACCAACGACGATGTGAACAACGCCAATAAGCTACACCCGAAGGGTTAGCTACATCACAACAATACATTAATATAAACGCCCAAGGTTAACCCTTTAACCCAATACCGAAAACAACTACCAATTACCAAAATGAAGATTGACCGAACTACACGAGCCTTAGTAAATCCGCATCCACACGAGACTACTATCTTCAATAACACAACAACATCGAGGTTTGGCCGAACTACACGAGCCTTAGTAATCCGCAACCACACGAGATCACTACCTCAATAAGATGACCGAACTACACGCATCATCGTGAATCCGAATCCACACGTGACTCACTTCTCAATATCAAAACCCTTCGCCAATTGGGTTAAATAATCCATATCACAAGCACATGTGATAACGTACACGCAAAGTGTGCACCTCGCCAAAGGTGGTCAATGAAATGTCCCGTTCATATTGATTATAAACGGATTTCGTTGCGAGGTTTTGACCTCTATATGAGACGTTTTTCAAAGACTGCATTCGTTTTTAAAACAAACCATAACCTTTATTTTATCGACAAGGTTAAAAGGACACCACCTAGATTATCATAAATGATAATTTAAAAATATCACACTTACACACTACCAATACATATTGGTTTACAATTTTAATATGTTACAACAAAGTAAATTTCGAATGCAGTTTTAAACAATATAATACAAGCATGCTGACTCCAAATCTTGTCCATATATTAGCATGAAACATCGAAAGCTCTTAATAATCACCTGAGAATAAACATGCTTTAAACGTCAACAAAAATGTTGGTGAGTTATAGGTTTAACCTATATATTTATCAAATCGTAATAATAGACTACAAGATTTCATATTTCAATACACATCCCATACATAGAGATAAAAAATCATTCATATGGTGAACACCTGGTAACCGACATTAACAAGATGCATATAAGAATATCCCCATCATTTCGGGACATCCATCAGACATGATATAAAACTCGAAGTACTAAAGCATCCGGTACTTTGGATGGGGTTTGTTAGGCCCAATAGATCTATCTTTAGGATTCGCGTCAATTAGGCGTGCACTAATTCTCAAAATTAGTGATGTTCCCTAATTCTTAGGCTACCAAGCAAAAAGGTGCATATTCGGCTACGATCATTCAACCATAGAAAGTAGTTTCATGTACTTGTATCTATTTTGTAAAACATTTATAAAGCTGCATGTATTCTCATCCCAAAAATATTAGATTTTAAAAGTGGGACTATAACTCACTTTCACAGATTTTTACTTCGTCGGGAAGTAAGACTTGGCCACTGGTCGATTCACGAACCTATAACAAATATGTACATATATATATCAAAGTATGTTCAAAATATATTTACAACACTTTTAATACATTTTGATGTTTTAAGTTTATTAAGTCAGCTGTCCTTGTTAGTAACCTACAACTAGTTGTCCAAAGTTAGATGTACAGAAATAAATTGATATATATTATCTTGAATCAATCCACGACCCAGTGTATACACGTCTCAGGCTAGATCACAACTCAAAGTATATATATTTTTGGAATCAACCTCAACCCTGTATAACTACCTCCAACATTACTGCATATAGAGTGTCTATGGTTATTCCAAATAATATATATACATGGGTCGATATGACATGTCAAAACATTTGCATATGTGTCTATGGTATCCCAAGATTACATAATATATTAGAATACATGTATAATACAATATAAGTTATCTAGGATATGATTTGTATAGAATCGTTACAATATTTCCCGTAGCTACAACAATCAAAAAATATCTAATCTTGTTTTGCCCATAACTTCTTCGTTTTAAATCCGTTTTGAGTGAATCAAATGGCTATGATTTCATATTGAACTCTATTTTATGAATCTAAATAGAAAAAGTATAAGTTTAAAGTCAGAAATATAAGTTACAAGTCGTTTTTGTAAGAGGTAGTCATTTCAGTCGAAAGAACGACGTCTTGATGACCATTTTGAAAACATACTTCCACTTTGAGTTTAACTATGATTTTTGGATATAGTTTCATGTTCATAAGAAAAATCATTTTCCCAGAAGAACAAATTATAAATCAAAGTTTATCATAGTTTTTAATTATCAAACCCAAAACAGCCCGCGGTGTTACTACGACGGCGTATGTCTGGTTTTACGGTATTTTTTGTGTTTCCAGGTTTTAAATCATTAAGTTAGCATATCATATAGATATAGAACATGTGTTTAGTTGATTTTAAAAGTCAAGTTAGAAGGATTAACTTTTGTTTGCGAACAAGTTTAGAATTAACTAAACTATGTTCTAGTGATTTCAAGTTTAAACCTTCGAATAAGGTAGTTTTATATATATGAATCGAATGATGTTATGAACATCATTACTACCTCAGGTTTTGTGGATAAACCTACTGGAAATAAGAAAAATAGATCTAGCTTCAAAGGATCGTTGGATGGCTTGAAAGTTCTTGAAGCAGAATCATGACACGAAAACAAGTTCAAGTAAGATTTCAACTCGAAATAAGATTGTTATAGTTATAGAAATTGATTCAAAGTTTGAATATGAGTATTACCTTGTATTAGAAAGATATCTTACTGTAAATAAAAAAGATTTTTTGAGGTTGGATGATCACTGATAATGCTAAAAACGAACATATATTTCATAGCATTATTCCTCAAGAAAGACAAGATTTCAGTTGCAATTGTTCTATTTGCAAGTTATATTCGTTTAAATAATAAAAGGTGAAGACAAAAGACAGATTCGACAAATTGAAGACGCAAACGACCAAAAAGTTAAAAATTACAAAGTACAATCCAAGTGGTTCAAATTATTGATGAGAAACGTCTAGAAATTATAAAAGTACAAGTTACAAAACGCAAAGTACAAGATATTAAATTATACGAACAGCCGTTCGAAAATCCGAAACCGGGACATGAACCAACTTTCAACGCGCGACGCAACGGAGTTAAAATTACAAGTCAACTATGCACATAAATATAATATAATATATAAATAATTCTTAAAATTATATATATATTATATATATATTTATAAACTGTCGGCAAGCTAGGAGCCAAAGTTGGTGAGCTGGAATCCAACACTCAGCGATCGCGGAGCTGTGAAGAAGAATTCCATCGAGATCGCGGAGCACACCAAAACAGAAATGGGGCCTATAAAATGCAACGCATTCGATCGATTTCATTACACTTTTATCAATCTATCTCTTACGATATATATATATATACATATATATATATATACATATATATATATACATATATATATATACATATATATATATATATATAATTTTAATTTTAATTTTAATTTTAATTTTAATAATAAGGGTATGTTAGCGAATGTTGTAAGGGTGTAAGTTGAAATTCTGTCCGTATAACGCTACGCTATTTTTAACCATTGTAAGTCATGTTCAACCTTTTTAAATTAATGTCTCATAGTTAAGTTATTTTTATGCTTATTTAAGCCGAAGTAATCATGATGTTGGGCTAAAATATTAAAGATTGGGTAATTGGGTTTTGTACCATAATTGGGGTTTGGACAAAAGAACGACACTTGTGGAAATTAGACTATGGGCTATTAATGGGCTTTATATTTGTTTAATTAGATGATAGTTTGTTAATTTAATATAAAGATTTACAATTGGACGTACCTATAAATAACCACATACACTCGATTGGACACGATGGGCGGGATATTTATAAGTACTAATAATCGTTCATTTAACCGGACACGGGAATGGATTAATAGTCAATGGACTTATTAAAATAGGGGTGAATTATATACAAGGACACTTGGTATAATTATAGTTTAAGTCCCCAATTAGTTGGAATATTTGACTTCGGATATAAGGATAATTTGACGAGGACACTCGCACTTTATATTTATGACTGATGGACTGTTATGGACAAAAACCAGACGGACATATTGAATAATCCAGGACAAAGGACAATTAACCCATGGTAATAAACTAAAAATCAATACGTCAAACATCATGATTACGGAAGTTTAAATAAGCATAATTCCTTTATTTCATATTTAATTGCACTTTTAATTATCGTACTTTTTAATTATCGCAACTTTATTTATTGTCATTTACTTTACGCACTTTTATTTATCGCAATTTCATTATTGTCTTTTACTTTACGCTTTAAATTAAGTTATATTTATTTTTAATATTTTACATTAGGTTTTAACTGCGACTAAAGTTTTAAAATCGACAAACTGGTCATTAAACGGTAAAATCCCCCTTTTATAATAATAATACTACTTATATTTATATTTATATTTTTACAAATATAGTTTTAAAAATATAGCGTTAAGATTGGCTAAGATCCCTGTGGAACGAACCGGACTTACTAAAAACTACACTACTGTACGATTAGGTACACTGCCTATAAGTGTTGTAGCAAGGTTTAGGTATATCCATTCTATAAATAAATAAATAACTTGTGTAAAATTGTATCGTATTTAATAGTATTTCCTTGTAAAAATTAATACTATTACGTATACCCCTCGCATAACATCAAGTATTTTTGGCGCCGCTGTCGGGAACTGCTTAAACACCGGAAGCGAAATGCTATATAAAAAAAGATTTTTATTAATTTCTTAGTTTACTTTTGTAAAAATACGCTTTTGAAAAAAAAAATACGTTTTAAAAATTAAAAATAAAAATATATAAAAAGAAAAACAAAATATATATATTTTTAAGAATTTGTTTAAAATATATAAAGTTAAAAAGTATTTTTATTTCCATTTTAGTTTTTAAATATAAGTTTTTATTCAATTTATATAAACATTTTATATAAATTTAAAAACAGAAAAAAATAATAATAAAAATCGAACTGGGCCAGATTAATACGAAGCCCAAAACTGTTTTTAATTAAATTTTGAATTGGGCCGAACTGTTTTAGCCCAATACTGAGTCCGGTACTATTGAGCTCCGCGATCTCGGAGGAGACAAGGCAAAAAGCTACGAGATCGCGTAGCCTATTCTGACATGTCTGGTTTGACTTAATTTTGCATTAATTACGGAGTATTTTTATTTATTATTATTTTTAAACCCTAATTAGGTTATATATATTTAATTAGTTTTTATTTTAGTTTTAGTATTTAATTTGTATTTTTAGTTTAATTAGTTTTATAAATATATGAAATTAATAGTTTTATAAAATAAATAATATAAAAATAATATTTTTTTAAAAATTGTATTTTTTATAACTTTAAGTTTATTTTTATATTTTGTATCTTCTTATTTGTTTTATCATAATATTTGTATTTTTCGTTCGTATTTAGTTTTAAGTTATAGTTTTTGCCATAGTTATTTTTTATTTCTAGATTTTTAGGCTTTGCCGTAAAATTCCTTAAGTACTTTTTCTTTAGACTAAGATTTAGATGCTTTAGAATTTTGCGACGCCGTTCTAATATTTTAGTATCTTTTTAAGATATTGCCATTTTGGATATAGAATTCCTTTTAAGCTTTAATACTTTTAGACGCAACTTTTAATTTTTAGTTTTTAGAATTTTAAGTTTCGACGCGCTACTTTCTGATTTTATTTTTCAATTTTTTTTTATTATTCGACATTTTTCGACGCGTTCTTTTTCTTTCTTATTTCACGACGCTCGAGTTTTTAGGACATAGAATTTTCTATTTCTTCTCTAAAATTTCTTTAAACTTCAACGAAAAATTATTTTAAGCGGTTAATGTGACAACCCGGAAATTTCCAACCAAATTTAAACTTTAATCTTTATATGTTTCCGACACAATAAGCAATATTTGTTAAGTTAAATTTCAAGAATTTTAAACTATGTTCATACATTCATTCAACCTCGACCAAGTTCCAACGATTCACGAACCATTAAACGAATATGATTATATATGTATATGTGTATATATATTATAACTTGAAACGTAAATAAAATATTAGATTAAATACTTTATATGATTGTATCTGTTTCAAAATGTTTATCAATGGAATTAGAAGATAAGATCAAATGATTGAATTATCAGATATATAGAATTATGATTACAAGTCTCTGTTGAAAGGCCCACGTTGATTTGAGAAATCTTTCCATTTTAACAATATTCGAAAAATGGTAAAGTGATTTATAAATAAGAACAAATTGTCAATCATTGAGAACTAGACAAAGGATAGTGGAAGATTGAATTTCATAAAGACTCGATTGATCTATTTAGTTTCAAATGTACAAAAAACGTTTTTAGTTTAAAAAGAACTTTATTATTAAAACGTATATAACTTTTATAAATATCTAGAACCACTTTTGATAACTCATTACTTAACTAGTATGATAAAGATAACGATATTTATATTTTATTTTATTAAATATATATAACGATTTAAATTAATATTATATATATTTATACGCGTATTATACGTACATAGTTTTATACTTTTACTATACTTAAACTTTACCTTTACTTTATTTTTACTTTACTTTAACTTTAATAATTCACTTTAATAATTCATACTTTAATAATTCATATTTTAATAATTCACTTTAATAATTCATACTTTAATAATTCACTTTAATAATTCAAAAATCTATTATAAATAGAATTCAATAGGTTTCATTATTTCATAGAAACTTGAAAATATTTTTCTCTAAACTCTCTCAATCGATATACATATATATATTTACTCCGTATTATTTCAAGATATTATTAGTATACATAAAATATTACTACGGAGTGCTGTCCGAGTGATTTCGAAATTGTTTTTCGAGTGGGATATGATTAAGGAAATTATGGGTTATAGCTATGGAGGTGATTGAGTATGGTTCATGGGTATGCTCGTGAGGTCAATATAGTGTTTATCATTTCCGTTGCGTCTACGTACCTTTCCTGCAATATTGAATCTCAATATTGATACGTGAGTCCTCATAATTTAACTTTTACATACTAATAGTGTATCCCTGACTAGTGCTCGAGTATTTAGGATTATGCATGCTTGTACTTTTGATATTGCCCTTAGACAGATTAGGTTGAATCTTGAATTAGTTACACTTGCGGTTAAGATAAGGTATAAGATATGCATGTCCTTGGAAAGCTAGCGAAAAATTAAGAACTTTTCCTTTAGATATCGAATGGTTTCGATGAACGGATTAGAAGTTATAATCAATTGAATTTTCGATATTTTTATTAAAAATGATTATTATTATCGTCGTTTTTATCGTCGTTCTAGTTTTATCTTATTATTATCATTATTATTATCTTTATCAATAAAAGGGATTTATCATTAAAAATTGTTATTTTTTTTATTATTACTATCGTTATTATCGTCAAAGTTATAATTAGTATTATTATTATTATCCAATTATTATTATTATTATTGGTATTATTATTATTATCATTATTAATATATATATCATTATTTAAAAATGTTTATTGTTATTGTTATTATTATAATTACTATATTATCATTAAGATAATTAATAGTATTATCGTTAATCATGTTATAGTAACTATAATTATTAATATTAGTGTAATTAAAACAAATATTTGTAACACCTAATTATTTTGATTACTATTATTATCATTATTATGAACACGATATAAAAGACGATTAAAAGCTATTAAACGAAACGATTAGGAAATAATGGGTAAGAGTATCATGATGAAATTAAATATTATAAGATATTTATTTAGATAAAATTATCGTTCTTATTATTTTTATCATCACTATTATTATTAAAAGTATCGTTAGTATTAAAACTATCATTTTAACAAAAATTATCATTTTAATAGACATGTCATTGTTACTATAAAATATCATTATTATTATTATTATTTTAAATAGAATTATTATTTTAAAGATAATATTAAAAATTATCGTAAATATTAAAGTTATCATAATTAGAATTATCGTTTTATCATAATGTCATCTTAGTAATTATAAATATTGATATTTTTATAATAATTATTATTATTACAAAATAATACAACTTTTACTTACTATCATTATAGATATTATTTTATCAAATAAATATGTGATACAAACATATTTTACTACGTGTAATAACTTACTTTAATAATAATACCTATCATATTATCTTTATAATATTAAATGAACCCTATAAATTTTATTACTTAATATATATAAAAGTATATTTTATTATATAAATTTAATATAAAATTTTATTTATTAATAAATAAATTATATTATTTACTCTAATAAATCTTTTAAAAATATTTAAAAATATAAAATGACGATATTTAAACTATATATTAATCATGTATAGATTTTTGGAAATTATTTTGAGTCAAATTACTTTTGTTGACTTTTGCATATTAGGCTCGAGCATTAGGATTGTGGTACACTATGACTTGACCTAATTTGTTAGACAAATATTGACCAGCACATAAATATATATAATTAATTTAGATTCGTGAATCCGAGGCCAACCTTGCACTTATTCAATGACGTTATATGTATTTTTACTACGAAATACAGTATGGTGAGTTTCATTTGCCTTTTTACCCTTTATATTTTTGGGCTGAGAATACATGCGCAATTTTTATAAATGTTTTACGAAATAGACACAAGTAATCGAAACTACATTATATGGTTGAATTATCAAAATCGAATATGCCCCTTTTTATTAAGTCTGGTAGTCTAAGAATTAGGGAACAGACACCCTAATTGACGCGAACTCTAAAGATAGATCTATCAGGCCTAACAAACCCCATCCAAAGTACCGGATGCTTTAGTACTTCGAAATTTATATCATGTCCGAAGGAGGATCCCGGAATGATAGGGGATATTCTTATATGTATCTAGTTAATGTCAGTTACCAGGTGTTCACCATATGAATGATTATTTTTGTCTCTACGCATGGGACGTATATTTATGAGAACTGGAAATGAAATTCTTGTGGTCTATTAAAATGATGGAAATAAATGATTATGATAAACTAATGAACTCACCAACCTTTTGGTTGACACTTTAAAGCATGTTTATTTTCAGGTGTTAAAGAAATCTTCCGCTGTGCATTTGCTCATTTTAAAGATATTACTTGGAGTCTTTCATAGCATATTTTGAAGAACGTTGCATTCGAGTCATTGAGTTCATCAAAGATTATTATTAAATCAATTTATAATTGGATAGTGGATATTATGAAATGGTATGCATGCCTGTCAATTTTCGATGTAAAGAAAGATTGTCTTTTAAAAACGAATGCAATGTTTGTAAAATGTATCATATAGAGGTCAAATACCTCGCAATGTAATCAACTATTGTGAATCGTTTATAATGTATATGAACGGGTCCTTTCAGTTGGTATCAGAGCGGTGGTCTTAGCGAACCAGGTCTACATTAGTGTGTCTAACTGATAAGTCGATAGGATGCATTAGTGAGTCTGGACTTCGACCGTGTCTGCATGTCAAAAGTTTTGCTTATCATTTTGTGTCAAAAATTAACTACTTATCATCCTCAGGAAATTACCTGCTTATCATTTTTAGTCTAAGACACGTCTTGCTGCATTGATTGCATGAATAGTGTATAGACAAAAATTCATATCTTAGCATATCTGCTAAATCATATCTTATCGTATCTGTTACTTTAAACTTTGCCTGACATATCCCGCAAAGTCCTCCGTAATCTAGGAAATCTTTTGATCTATATATATATATATATATATATATATATATATATATATATATATATATATATATATATATATATATATATATATATATATATATATATATTCTATGTAATTAGAATACCATCCGTTAGCCAAAATCATTTCATATAAAAAAAATCCTTTATCCAATCATACGAAATGGAATTCGTCATCAGTTCAAGTCACTCAGATTTCGAAATGGAATCCCATTCAAGCTCCGAAAGCAGTGTGACCGGAATAGATCAACCAATCAGTCATCACCTATTCTGGATGAATTGGGGATGGGTTCGTAGCCTCCTCAATCATTGGAGACAAGAAGAAGGTGATCCCTTCCATCCACCACATTGTCCTCTTGACGAAGAACCTGAAGCACTTACCAGCGAACCTGTCCGAAATACCGTGTTCTCGCTCATTTCCAGAGTATCTCATCACGATTATATATTACATCAAATTTTAGATTTTATTTATCCGCTCGTCCGAACCGACAATCACCCCGGTGTAATATAAGAAGTCAACGAGCTTCGCGCTCGGGTAGTGGCTTTGGAGAATATGGTGCAGAGATTACAAATACCAGCAGCAGCATCAGCAACATAACCAGTACCACCATCATCAACGCCAACAGTACCATTACCACCTCCAACCATAACCGCGTCGTAAACCTCAACTTCACAATCTGTCCCACGAGCATCAACGTCATACACACCATAGATACCAAGGAGTACCAACAACAATAACTGACGAAGTATTAATTCATAACTTCATTGGAGAAACATTCCGAGGAGATTATGTAATCTCTAAAGTCTTAGAGATTATCTAATCTAGCCCTAACCATAAATCAGTTAAGCGTACCAAAATGATAGAAGGAAGAGTAGAAACCCTGACAAAAATGGTGTGTGATTAACAAGCTAAACTTGCTTTACCAACAGCATCAACAGTACCGTCAGCGTTACCAGCATCGTCAGTACAGTCAACATCCGAATCAACAACACCGATAACATCACAAACTCCGTCAGTTCAAGAATCACTGTGGACATCATTACGAATCAATAACGTGTATATTGTATCAACGAGTTATGAAGAATTAAGTCATTCCCTCTGAAGAAATTATATGTATATTATATATATATATATATATATATATATATATATATATATATATATATATATATATATATATATTGAAATAAATCTTTCCGTGCTAAGCTATTGTGTGTGAATCTTAACTACTCGGTTAATTCATATTACAAATATGCAATAATGTACGTCCTTCGGCCGCAACTTAACCAGCGTTAACTACAATCTCTGTCGCAATTCAACAAATTCCAATTCATAATAAATCAAGTATATATTTGATTTTACACTTTCATCATCGATGTACCCGAAACTTTTCAGATAACATCATTCGTACTTTGCGAAATTCACAAGAATTCCACGAACCGAACATCATACATCAACAAATAACGAAGTATTGATTCATAATTTCAATGTCATTAAAGAAATACTGCGTAAAAGTTATGTACTTTTTAAAGCCTTTAGGGATTATTCAATTCTAGTTTCAACCGTAAATCAAATGAGTTTAATTTAACATTAACTCATTAAATCTATGTTACATCTGAAGAAAATATACATATATATATTTTCATAAAGACTGTAATAAAATTCTTTTGTACAAAATATTAATTGTGAAATTTTTTTTTTAACGGGTAGGTAATACCCGAGAGATATATAAATTCACAAATAATATGTTACATTCTTCGAATCTGATTCAGCAAATCATCCATTATACTCTCTACTTTCACAGCAGTATACATTCTTTTATAGAAATCAAAACAACCATACTCATTCAAAATTTAATTACATATTCTGATCTTGAAATCTCAAAATTCAACTCGAGATATGACCAAAATCATCACTCTTAGATCCTTACATCTTTCACAAGCTATATTTTGACTTCAAAACTGTGTTAGAACATCAAATGTATGTTAACGATTACAATCTGTGTTCAAACCCTTCAAAAATTTCTGAAGACACTTCGAATGATGAGCAATCGAGATGAGGATCCAACCACATGTTACCCACAGTTATGTACCCGAAAAACTCTTGAAACCAAAGTAAAAGTTTAAACAACGTATCCGCGTCAGATTCTTTGGCATTTATTAGCAAAAATAACTTTGCGATTCCTATTCAAAGTAGCCAGTTTTGTCACAGCTCCAGCAAGTCAACTTCGAATTTTCAGTCAGACTAACCTTATTATAACCTTGAGATATACACCATCCTTACCAGGGAACCTTTTACATTCCACCACATTATTAGCAGATGTACCAACAACTTCATTACCCTTTGACTTTAGCCTCTCCAAAAAGTCATTATAATTATTTATTGAAACCCCATCATTTACTCATTCGCATCTTGTAATGAGAATTGCCATACGAATCATTGGGAATTAGCAATCAGTATTTTGAAATCTCGCAGCATGTCTACGCCAACAGTTATATGTGTATATATAATGTCTATCTTCTGGACTTAATTTGAATGTGAAGTTTCTGAAAAACACTCCGAACTACGAATTGGTTCTCCGAAAATGGAAAAAAAAATACTGATGAAGCAGCAAAAACTATAAACGACTTTAAACGGTAAAAGCTGGATGATAATAATGAAGTGTGCTGGCAAAGCGCAGAAAAAGAGAAGTTTTGGAACTGGAAAACGGATTGAGCAAAGTAGGAAGGAGGCTGTGGACAAATTACAAAGACTGAACCTGACTTCAAAGGATCCAAATGATTCAGTACCTGCTGAAGTCATTAACGAATACCTTGCTCCTGACTCTAAACCCCTGCGGACAATATTCTTCATCATCCTCTGATATTAGAAATTCTAAAATATCATCATATCTTTCATTATAAATATCCTCCATATTTCTGAAGATATTTTCTTAATTTTTCTTATTTGAAATCATTTACCTCTTCGCGCTATCTGTATTACATCATAAAAGAAACTATTTTAGTTTCTAAATTCTGAAACATTCAAGTTTAAAATAGGAATATTTTGAAGTAGTGTTGGGAAGTGAAGCATGAATTAGTATAATATAATGACACTTGATCAACGTGATTATATTACAGTAAGTCATGCTGAGTTTCTAAATGGAACGTGATGATTCACAGATCATAATATCATCATGTGCCATGTTATACGACTCTTGTATTCTATTTAACCTCTAAAATATCAAGAAAATATTTCTTGATGATTCGGTCTTTTCCAAGGTATTCTATTAATTTGACAAGTCAAGATCGTGCCATCACAATTTCCTTCCTAGAACATTAACAATATTCATTCCGAAATTCATATCTGTGAATTCTGGACCATTACAAGCGGTGCTTAATCGCAAGAAGAAGAAACGAAAGGACAAAACTCCGAAATAGAAATTGGGGTATAAATTACAGCAAATAAAAGAGAGCATTAACTATGAATGATAATGATTATAGAAGACAGAAGCAGAGACTTTGAAATATAAGGGAACATATAAAGCCCAACGATAAACCAGAAATTATAAACCATATATAACGATGCATATAGCAATATAAAGACACGGGAGAACTAGAAACACTATAAACCCAAGAGTATAGTAGAAGTAAATAGATTCTTCTGGCGGTAGATGAAAAAGAAGAATGACCGATATGAAAGTTAGAAGTATATCTAGAATCAGAACTGGATGGAGCTTATTGATGAATACTTTAAAATATGAGTTGAGGGGGAAAGAATAGAAGGTGATGAAACATGACTAGGAACTTAGAAATCAACAGATTTAACTCACACAATGGCGGAATAAGTAAATCAAACCCTCTAGTGAATAGGTTAAGTTTTTTTTTTTTGATTAATTTAGTCAAACCACAACTAAATCAAGTGTGATTAGATCAACACCTAGAGCTATTATTCACCACATGGGTGATTTGGACTGAGAGAGAATCGGAGGAGCTCACTAGATCTGAGTGTGTGTAACAAATGAGAGGCTTAACCTAAAATGAAGAACATAAGACTTTATATACCCCTGCTGTTGACTCATCCATATGATTCATTCATCACACGTACGAGTTGGCTTCATCAGCCGTACGGGTGATCACTCACTCGTGTCTTCTCATTTAGGTTGTAATCGTGACTTAGCTCAGCATCAACCGTGCGTATGAGCCTGTCAGTCGTACTAGTGAGGCTTCACTCGTACGTCTGACTAAGTCTAATATAGTCAAACATCTAAATCTCGTTCCTGCAATTCTTGTAACCACATACAAACACGGATAGGATAATAACGAGCAATCATGGTGGCCTGTAAACTGTTGTACCTGCAATGGACGTGGGTAGATGTCTAGGGACTTGCATAAAATGCATCAACGGAAGGTGTGAGTTGTAAGGAAACGAAGGAGGTGAATTTATAAGAAAATCTCCGACAGAACAATTAAAATGGACGATCGCATTTAAAGCGGATCCTAATTCCCTTGATTACCGGAGAGTCAAATCTTATTAAGAAGATTTTCTTCAAATCCCTTGAAATTAGGGAATCAATCATATCTACGTCAAATGATAAGATGAATCTACACTTACTCATTTCACTCTTCTATGTTAGCTTCATTCGTACTCTTCATATAAATGGATTGTTTATCCAAATTATTCGCTGATGATAAAACTCTAATTTTCAGCCCGTATGCATTATGAAAACATATTTATTATCATTCACGACCTTTCCACTCAAATTTCAGGACGAAATTTCTTTAACGGGTAGGTACTGTGACAACCCGGAAATTTCCAACCAAATTTAAACTTTAATCTTTATATGTTTCCGACACAATAAGCAATATTTGTTAAGTTAAATTTCAAGAATTTTAAACTATGTTCATACATTCATTCAACCTCGACCAAGTTCCAACGATTCACGAACCATTAAACGAATATGATTATATATGTATATGTGTATATATATTATAACTTGAAACGTAAATAAAATATTAGATTAAATACTTTATATGATTGTATCTGTTTCAAAATGTTTATCAATGGAATTAGAAAATAAGATCAAATGATTGAATTATCAGATATATTGAATTATGATTACAAGTCTCTGTTGAAAGGTCCACGTTGATTTGAGAAATCTTTCTATTTTAACAATATTCGAAAAATGGTAAAGTGATTTATAAATAAGAACAAATTGTCAATCATTGAGAACTAGACAAAGGATAGTGGAAGATTGAATTTCATAAAGACTCGATTGATCTATTTAGTTTCAAACGTACAAAAAACGTTTTTAGTTTAAAAAGAACTTTATTATTAAAACGTATATAACTTTTATAAATATCTAGAACCACTTTTGACAACTCATTACTTATCTAGTATGACAAAGATAACGATATTTATATTTTATTTTATTAAATATATATAAAGATTTAAATTAATATTATATATATTTATACGCGTATTATACGTACATAGTTTTATACTTTTACTATACTTAAACTTTACCTTTACTTTATTTTTACTTTACTTTAACTTTAATAATTCATACTTTAATAATTCACTTTAATAATTCATACTTTAATAATTTACTTTAATAATTCATACTTTAATAATTCACTTTAATAATTCATACTTTAATAATTTACTTTAATAATTCAAAAATCTATTATAAATAGAATTCAATAGGTTTCATTATTTCATAGAAACTTGAAAATATTTTTCTCTAAACTCTCTCAACATATACATATATATATTTACTCCGTATTATTTCAAGATATTATTAGTATACATAAAATATTACTACGGAGTGCTGTCCGAGTGATTTCGAAATTGTTTTTCGAGTGGGATATGATTAAGGAAATTATGGGTTATAGCTATGGAGGTGATTGAGTATGGTTCATGGGTATGCTCGTGAGGTTAATATAGTGTTTATCATTTTCGTTGCGTCTACGTACCTTTCCTGCAATATTGAATCTCAATATTGATACGTGAGTCCTCATAATTTAACTTTTACATACTAATAGTGTATCCCTGACTAGTGCTCGAGTATTTAGGATTATGCATGCTTGTACTTTTGATATTGCCCTTAGACAGATTAGGTTGAATCTTGAATTAGTTACACTTGCGGTTGAGATAAGGTATAAGATATGCATGTCCTTGGAAAGCTAGCGAAAAATTAAGAACTTTTCCTTTAGATATCGAATGGTTTCGATGAACGGATTAGAAGTTATAATCAATTGAATTTTCGATATTTTTATTAAAAATGATTATTATTATCGTCGTTTTTATCGTCGTTCTAGTTTTATCTTATTATTATCATTATTATTATCTTTATCAATAAAAGGGATTTATCATTAAAAATTGTTATTTTTTTTATTATTACTATCGTTATTATCGTTAAAGTTATAATTAGTATTATTATTATTATCCAATTATTATTATTATTATTGGTATTATTATTATTATTATCATTATTAATATATATATCATTATTTAAAAATGGTTATTGTTATTGTTATTATTATTATTCTTATATTATCATTAAGATAATTAATAGTATTATCGTTAATAATGTTATAGTAACTATCATTATTAATATTAGTGTAATTAAAACAAATATTTGTAACACCTAATTATTTTGATTACTATTATTATCATTATTATGAACACGATATAAAAGACGATTAAAAGCTATTAAACGAAACGATTAGGAAATAATGGGTAAGAGTATCATGATGAAATTAAATATTATAAGATATTGATTTAGATAAAATTATCGTTCTTATTATTTTTATCATCACTATTATTATTAAAAGTATCGTTAGTATTAAAACTATCATTTCAACAAAAATTATCATTTTAATAGACATGTCATTGTTACTATAAAATATCATTATTATTATTATTTTAAATAGAATTATTATTTTAAAGATAATATTAAAAATTATCGTAAATATTAAAGTTATCATAATTAGAATTATCGTTTTATCATAATGTCATCTTAGTAATTATAAATATTGATATTTTTATAATAATTATTATTATTACAAAATAATACAACTTTTACTTACTATCATTATAGATATTATTTTATCAAATAAATATGTGATACAAACATATTTTACTACGTGTAATAACTTACTTTAATAATACCTATCATATTATCTTTATAATATTAAATGAACCCTATAAATTTTATTACTTAATATATATAAAAGTATATTTTATTATATAAATTTAATATAAAATTTTATTTATTAATAAATAAATTATATTATTTACTCTAATAAATCTTTTAAAAATATTTAAAAATATAAAATGACGATATTTAAACTATATATTAATCATGTATAGATTTTTGGAAATTATTTTGAGTCAAATTTACTTTTGTTGACTTTTGCATATTAGGCTCGAGCATTAGGATTGTGGTACACTATGACTTGACCTAATTTGTTAGACAAATATTGACCAACACATAAATATATATAATTAATTTAGGTTCGTGAATCCGAGGCCAACCTTGCACTTGTTCAATGACGTTATATGTATTTTTACTACGAAATACAGTATGGTGAGTTTCATTTGCCTTTTTACCCTTTATATTTTTGGGCTGAGAATACATGCGCAATTTTTATAAATGTTTTACGAAATAGACACAAGTAATCGAAACTACATTATATGGTTGAATTATCGAAATCGAATATGCCCCTTTTTATTAAGTCTGGTAGTCTAAGAATTAGGGAACAGACACCCTAATTGACACGAACTCTAAAGATAGATCTATCGGGCCTAACAAACCCCATCCAAAGTACCGGATGCTTTAGTACTTTGAAATTTATATCATGTCCGAAGGAGGATCCCGGAATGATAGGGGATATTCTTATATGTATCTAGTTAATGTCGGTTACCAGGTGTTCACCATATGAATGATTATTTTTGTCTCTACGCATGGGACGTATATTTATGAGAACTGGAAATGAAATTCTTGTGGTCTATTAAAATGATGGAAATAAATGATTATGATAAACTAATGAACTCACCAACCTTTTGGTTGACACTTTAAAGCATGTTTATTCTCAGGTGTAAAAGAAATCTTCCGCTGTGCATTTGCTCATTTTAAAGATATTACTTGGAGTCTTTCATAGCATATTTTGAAGAACGTTGCATTCGAGTCATTGAGTTCATCAAAGATTATTATTAAATCAATTTATAATTGGATAGTGGATATTATGAAATGGTATGCATGCCTGTCAATTTTCGATGTAAAGAAAGATTGTCTTTTAAAACGAATGCAATGTTTGTAAAATGTATCATATAGAGGTCAAATACCTCGCAATGTAATCAACTATTGTGAATCATTTATAATGTATATGAACGGGTCCTTTCAGTTAAATTGATAGACATCCAAAATTTTCTGGTTCGTAGTAATAGTTGGATTTGTTAGTGGCGAGTTGTGGGCTTCCGATTTAAAGGGTCCTGGCTACCTGCTGCATCTATTGGCTATTCGAAACGTGGGCATAATTAGAAAAGTCTATTAATTTGATAACTTATATAATTTTTATCTTTTATAACTAATTGGATATTCAGTGAATGCACTGAGCAAAACGTTCACCACCTTTTATACGTTCACCACCTGTAACCAGATCAAGACATCTAGCAAATATTGTCGCCGTTGATTTTTAGAATCGTCATCCAGTCAACCAAGTACTCCGATTCAAATTTCCGATAATCCATTTTTTGAACCCGACCTCACAATTGAGAATCCGGAGGATATTCAGGGACAATTCAGAGATCCTGAACCATTAATCTTTTCTCCGAAACCACCAATCATTCAAACAAAAATTTTCGAGGAACAACCCATTAAGTCAGAATCCTCTAGTGTTTCAGATTCAACAAATTCAATCATGGAAAATCTGGAACCTCGAAGTATGGAAGACCGAATGCGAGCTAAAAGCACTAGCCAAGGTCACGCAATTACTCAACCAGACATTAATGCGTCAGATTATGAAATCAAAGGACAAATCCTACACATGGTAACTAATCAATGCCAATTTAGTGGTGTGTCGAAGGAAGATCCAAATGAACATCTTCGTACCTTTAATAGGATCTGTACTTTATTTAAAATCCGAGAAGTGAAGGATGAACAGATATATCTCATGTTATTTCCCTGGACTTTAAAGGGAGAAGCCAAAGATTGGTTAGAATCGTTACCTGAAGGGGAGATTGATACATGAGATGTTTTAGTTGAAAAATTTCTTAAACAATTCTTTCCGGCATCTAAAGCCGTGAGACTTCAAGGAGAAATTGTTACATTCACAAAAAAGCCAAAAGAAACTCTATATGAGGCGTGGACAAGATTTGGAAAGTTATTGAGAGGATGTCCGCAACATGGTTTAGACACTTGTCAAATAGTACAAATATTCTACCAAGGATGCGACATCACTACACAAAAAGACATCGATATAGCAGCTGGTGGTTCCATTATGAAGAAAACCGCAACTGATGCTTACAAAATTATTGATAACACTGCTTCCCACTCACATGAGTGGCACCAAGAAAAAGATATCATTAGATCATCTAAAGCGGCTAGAGCTGATTCTAGCCATGACTTCGATTCCATTTCTGCAAAGATAGATGCTGTCGAGAGACGAATGAAAAAGATGACTAAAGATATTCACTCAATAAGAATTAGTTGTGAGCAGTGTGAAGGACCACATTTGACAAAAGACTGTCTCAGTATTGAACCAACAATGGAACAAAGAGAGAATGTTTCATACATGAACCAAAGGCCTGGAAATAATTATCAGAATAATTATCAACCGCCAAGACCAATATACAATCAAAATCAGAATTATAACTGAAATGTTCCATACAACAACCAACAAGGTCCTAGTAATCGACAAGTATTTAACAATACTTACAATCAGCAAAGACCTATTTTTCAAAACAAACCACCACAACCCGATGATAAAAAGCCAAATTTAGAAGATATGATGACGAAGCTAGTTGAATCTCAAATGCAGTTTTTCACATCTCAGAAACAAACCAATGAACAAAATGCTTAAGCATTTAGAAATCAACAAGCTTCTATTCAAAATTTGGAACAAGAAGTGAGCAACCTAGCAAGGTTGATAGGTGAAAGAAAACCGGGAAGTCTACCTAGTGATACAAATGCTAACCTCCGGAATGAAACAGCTAAAGCCATTACCACAAGAAGTGATATTACACTTAAACCACCTGAAATACCTGTAATTTCTGATGACTCTATTCCTACTCCACAAGAACCACAACCTGAGCAAGATAAGGAAACATAACCGGTAGTTGAAAAAGTTAATGAAGATAACACAATTAAGACTAAACCTTATGTTAAACCATACCAACCACCACTTCCTTACCCGAGTAAAATGAGAAAAGAGAGACTTGATGTGACGACCCGGGAATTTTTAACCAAATTTAAACTTAATCTTTATATGATCTCGACAAGATAAGCAAAGTCTGAAATGTTGAATCTCTAAATTTTTGGAATAGTTTACATGAAACCATTTGCCCTTTGACTAGTCCCGACGATTCACGAACAATTAATTGTAATTAGATATGTGTATGTATGTATGTATATATATATATATATATATATATATATATATATATATACGTGTATAAATAATAATGTGAAATATTAAAATACAAATTAATCAGTAGAACTAAATGTGTAAAATAATATATAATAATGTATTTATTAAAAAGAATCCATATATAAACATATATGATAACTATACATACTCATTATTATATGTATATTGTAATATAAAAGATATAAATATTATTTGTTGAAATGTATAATATCTATCTTTATTATGAACTAATGTAATATAGTAAATAGATATATAATAATTATATATATAAAACATTAGTAAAGTATTCATATTTACATATATATGATGTAACTAATATGTAAATACAATTACATAATAATAATATATATATGTAATGTGTAACTATTAAATATTCAATATATGTTATTATATAATATATTATATTACATAATTAATAATAAATAATATTAAGATATTAAATTAAATTATAAATTAAAACATAGTTACTAAAAATAATATTATTATCACCTTCAAGATTAATATCAATATTAGTATTATTAATATTGTTAAATAATATATAAATGTAAAATTTGATACATGTAATATATTATATCTTTATTATTATTATTATTAATATCAATTATTAATATCATTATTTTAAATTTATGACATAAATATAAAATTAGATGTGTATTAATATTATTATTACCATTTAATAAGTATTAGTATCATTTAAATTAGTATTATTAATTGAAATGTCCCGTTCTTATTGATTAAAAACGTTCCATATTAATTGATTTCGTTGCGAGGTTTTGACCTCTATATGAGACGTTTTTCAAAGACTGCATTCATTTTTAAAACAAACCATAACCTTTATTTCATAAATAAAGGTTTAAAAAGCTTTACGTAGATTATCAAATAATGATAATCTAAAATATCCTGTTTACACACGACCATTACATAATGGTTTACAATACAAATATGTTACATCGAAATCAGTTTCTTGAATGCAGTTTTTACACAATATCATACAAACATGGACTCCAAATCTTGTCCTTATTTTAGTATGCAACAGCGGAAGCTCTTAATATTCACCTGAGAATAAACATGCTTTAAACGTCAACAAAAATGTTGGTGAGTTATAGGTTTAACCTATATATATCAAATCGTAACAATAGACCACAAGATTTCATATTTCAATACACATCCCATACATAGAGATAAAAATCATTCATATGGTGAACACCTGGTAACCGACATTAACAAGATGCATATATAAGAATATCCCCATCATTCCGGGACACCCTTCGGATATGATATAAATTTCGAAGTACTAAAGCATCCGGTACTTTGGATGGGGTTTGTTAAGCCCAATAGATCTATCTTTAGGATTCGCGTCAATTAGGGTGTCTGTTCCCTAATTCTTAGATTACCAGACTTAATAAAAAGGGGCATATTCGATTTCGATAATTCAACCATAGAATGTAGTTTCACGTACTTGTGTCTATTTTGTAAATCATTTATAAAACCTGCATGTATTCTCATCCCAAAAATATTAGATTTTAAAAGTGGGACTATAACTCACTTTCACAGATTTTTACTTCGTCGGGAAGTAAGACTTGGCCACTGGTTGATTCACGAACCTATAACAATATATACATATATATCAAAGTATGTTCAAAATATATTTACAACACTTTTAATATATTTTGATGTTTTAAGTTTATTAAGTCAGCTGTCCTCGTTAGTAACCTACAACTAGTTGTCCACAGTTAGATGTGAAAGGACCCATTCATATACATTATAAACGATTCACAATAGTTGATTACATCGCGAGGTATTTGACCTCTATATGATACATTTTACAAACATTGCATTCGTTTTTAAAAGACAAACTTTCTTTACAATGAAAGTTGACGGCATGCACACCATTTCATAATACATCCAACTATAATTGACATAATAATAATCTTGATGAACTCAATGACTCGAATGCAACGTCTTTCAAAATATGCCATGAATGACTCCAAGTAATATCCTTAAAATAAGCTAATGCACAGCAGAAGATTTCTTTAATACCTGAGAATAAACATGCTTTAAAGTGTCAACCAAAAGGTTGGTGAGTTCATAGGTTTATCATAACAATCATTTCAATATATTAATAGACCACAAGATTTTCGTTTATAAATATATGTACACTCGCAAGTGTATAAAAGTATTCTATAAGTTGTAGGCACCCGGTAACAAGCCTTAACGTTCATGTTTTACCCTCTGAAGTACACCAGATCAGGTGTGTTTAAAATAACCTCGAAGTACTAAAGCATCCCATAGTCAGGATGGGGTTTGTCAGGCCCAATAGATCTATCTTTAGGATTCGCGCCTACCGTACATAGACAAGTAGTTTAATGTTACCAAGCTAAGGGTATATTTCTGGTTTAAACCCACGTAGAATTAGTTTTAGTACTTGTGCCTATTTCGTAAAACATTTATAAAAACAGCGCATGTATTCTCAGTCCCAAAAATATATATAAAAGGGAGCAAATGAAACTCACCATACTGTATTTCGTAGTAAAAATACATATAACGTCATTGAACAAGTGCAAGGTTGGCCTCGGATTCACGAACCTAAATTAATTATATATATTTATGTGTTGGTCAATATTTGTCTAACAAATTAGGTCAAGTCATAGTGTACCACAATCCTAATGCTCGAGACTAATATGCAAAAGTCAACAAAAGTAAATTTGACTCAAAATAATTTCCAAAAATCTATACATGATTAATATATAGTTTAAATATCATCGTTTTATATTTTTAAATATTTTTAAAAGATTTATTAGAGTAAATAATATAATTTATTTATTAATAAATAAAATTTTATATTAAATTTATATAATAAAATATACTTTCATATATATTAAGTAATAAAATTTATAGGGTTCATTTAATATCATAAAGATAATATGATAGGTATTATTAAAGTAAGTTATTACACGTAGTAAAATATGTTTGTATCACATATTTATTTGATAAAATAATATCTATAATGATAGTAAGTAAAAGTTGTATTATTTTGTAATAATAATTATTATTATAAAAATATCAATATTTATAATTACTAAGATGACATTATGATAAAACGATAATTCTAATTATGATAACTTTAATATTTACGATAATTTTTAATATTATCTTTAAAATAATAATTCTATTTAAAATAATAATAATAATAATGATATTTTATAGTAATAATGACATTTCTATTAAAATGATAATTTTTGTTAAAATGATAGTTTTAATACTAACGACACTTTTAATAATAATAGTAATGATAAAAATAATAAGAACGATAATTTTATCTAAATCAATATCTTATAATATTTCAATTTCATCATGATACTCTTACTCATTATTTCCTAATCGTTTCGTTTAATAGCTTTTAATCGTCTTTTATATCGTGTTCATAATAATGATAATAATAATAATAATACTAATAATAATAATAATAATAATAATAATAATAATAATTAGATAATAATAATAATACTAATGATAACTTTAACGATAATAACGATAGTAATAATAAAAAAAAATAACAATTTTTAATGATAAATCCCTTTTATTGATAAAGATAATAATAATCATAATAATAAGATAAAACTAGAACGACGATAAAAACGACGATAATAATAATCATTTTTAATAAAAATATCGAAAATTCAATTGATTATAACTTATAATCCGTTCATCGAAACCATTCGATATCTAAAGGAAAAGTTCTTAATTTTTTGCTAGCTTTCCAAGGACATGCATATCTTATACCTTATCTCAACCGCAAGTGTAACTAATTCAAGATTCAACCTAACTTGTCTAAGGGCAATATCAAAAGTACAAGCATGCATAATCCTAAATACTCGAGCACTAGTCAGGGATACACTATTAGTATGTAAAAGTTAAATTATGAGTACTTACGTATCAATATTGAGATTCAATATTGCAGGAAAGGTACGTAGACGCAACGGAAATGATAAACACTATATTGACCTCACGAGCATACCCATGAACCATACTCAATCACCTCCATAGCTATAACCCATAATTTCCTTAATCCTATGCTACTCGAAAAACAATTTCGAAACCACTCGGACAGCACTCCGTCGTAATATTTTATGTGTACTAATAATATCTTGAAATAATACAGAGTAAATATATATATGTAAATCGATTGAGAGAGTTTAGAGAAAAATATTTTCAAGTTTCTATGAAATAATGAAACCTATTGAATTCTATTTATAATAGATTTTTGAATTATTAAAGTGAATTATTAAAGTATGAATTATTAAAGTATGAATTATTAAAGTGAATTATTAAAGTATGAATTATTAAAGTGAATTATTAAAGTATGAATTATTAAAGTGAATTATTAAAGTGAATTATTAAAGTTAAAGTAAAGTAAAAGTAAAGTAAAGGTAAAGTTAAAGTATAGTAAAAGTATAAAACTATGTACGTATAATACGCTTATAAATATATTTAATATTAATTTAAATCGTTATATCATAAAACATTTTAGAAAATTAGAATTATATATATTCATAATAGGTTTCAAATTTTTAAATTACAGTCTGTTGGTGAAGCATGGGATAAAGTCCAAAGGTTTAATAAACGTATGAAATCATCTTAATAAAAAAAATGTCGAGTTACTTAACTTGTCGATATCCAACATCTAAGTTATTTACACTCCACGTTCTTACTTATAGATCACTTTACCATTTTTCGAATATTGTCAAAAAGAATAGATTTCTTAAATCACAGTGGACCTCATAACATTGGCCCGTAATTATATCATAATGTATCTGATAATTTAATCATTTGATATTATCTCTTAATTCTGTCGATAAATATATCGAAACAAATACGTTCATGTAAAGTATCATATATTTCAAATACTTTGTTAATGTTTTCAGTTATTATATATTATATATACATATCTATATACACATAATTGTTCGTGAATCGTCGAACACGGTCAAAGGGTAATTGATTACATGAATGTAGTTCCAAACTTTTTGAGATTCAACATCACAAATTCTGCTTATCGTGTCGGAAACATATAAAGGTTAGGCTTAAATTTGGTCGAAAATTTACGGGTCGTCACAGTACCTGCCCGTTAAAGAAATTTCGTCCCGAAATTTGATCGAGGTCGTCATGGCTAACTTTAAAAATGTTTTCATGAAGAATATGAGTTGATAAATAGAGTTTTATCATCATTGAGTAATATAGATAAAACAATTTGATTACGCGAAGAGTATAAGTGAAGCTATCGCAAGAGAGTGAAATGAGTAAACGTATATTCGTTTTAACCGATGACGTAGTTATGATTGATTTTCGGAATTCATGGAATTTAAAAAAATCTTTGCAATAAGATTTGGTTCTTCGGTGATTAAGGAAATCAGGATCTTATTTGATTAAATGCGATAATCTGTCTCGATTTCTCTGTCTGATATTTTACTATAAATCCACCCCCTTCGTTTCTTTATTTCCACAGCTCACACCTTCTAGTCTTTCTCCCCAATTCATACTTTAAAGCATTCGTTAATATGCTTCATCCAGTATTGATTCTTGATATACTCTTAACTTTCATATCTGTCATTCTTCTTTTTCATCTACCACCGGAGGAAGTTATTTTCTTCTACCATTACCTTGGGGTTATTGTGTTTTTCATTCTCCCGTGTCTTTATATTTCTATACGCATTGATATACAAGGTTTGTAATTTCGGGGTTGTTATCGGGCTTTATATTCTCCATTATATTTCGGAGCTTCATGCTTTCGTTTTCTCTTCCCGACCTTAAGTCAAGCGGATAATGGTCCAGAATTTGTAGATATGAATTTTTGGATGAACATAGTTAATGTTCCAAGAAGAAAATCGTAATGGCATGATCTTGATTTGGCAAATTACCAGAATATCTGAAAACATAGAGCTATCAAGATGATATGTTCTTAATATGTTTGGAAATTGGGTAGAATGTAAGAGACGTGTAAATAGTACATGATGACAGTATGTTCTGTGAATCATCACGTTTCATTAGAAACTCAATATGACTTACTGTAATATAATCACATTGATCAAGTGTCATTATATTATACTAACTCATGCTTCAGTTCCCAACACTACTTCAAAAACATTCCTATTTTAAATTCGAATTTTTTTTTTCTTCAGAATTTAGAAACTAACACAGTTTCTTTTTATGTTGTAACGCAGATATTGCGAATAGATAGAAGATTTCGGATAAGAATAGTTTTGAAAATATCTTCAGGAATATCGAAGATATTTATAATAAAAGATACGATGATATCTTAGAATTCTTAACATAGATGGATGATGAAGAAGATTTGTCTGTGAAGGTTTAGAATAAGAAGTAAGGTGTTTGCTAACGATTTCAGTAGACACTGAATCATTTGGATCCTTTGAAGGCAGGTTTAGTCTTTGTGATTTGTCCACAGCCTCCTTCATGGTCTGCTCAATCCATTTTCCAGTTTCAAACCTTCTCTTTTTCTCAGCTTTACCACCATACTATTCTTTATCATCAAACTTTTGACTGTTAAAGTCGTTTACAGTTTTTGCTGCTTCATCAGCATTTTTCCAATTTCGGAGAACTAGTTCATAGTTTGGGATGTTTTTCAGAAAATTCACATTCGAAGTATGTAAGTCTAGGAGATAGACGTTATATGTATACATATAACTTTTGACGTAAAATTGTCGCGAAATTCAAAATACTGATTGCTAATTCTCAGTAGTTGGTGTGACAATTATTGTTACAGGATGTATGTGAGTACATGATGGGGTTTTAATGAATAAGTATGGTGGCTTTTCGGAGAGGCTTAAGTCGAAGGTTAATGAAGTTGTTGATAAGTTTACTGCTAATGTGGCGAGATATGAAAGGTTCCCCGGTAACAATGATGAAGGGGTAATTGTTATAATAAGATTTATTCATATAAACAAATGAAGGTGATTTGTTGAAGCTATGACAAAACTGTCTATTTTGAAAAGAGATTGAAAAATTATATTTGGTAATAAATATCAAAGGATCTGACACGGATAGGTGTTAAACTATAACTTTGGTTTCGATAGCTTTTCAGGTGCATGACAGTGGGTAATGTGTGGTTGGATCATCATCTCGCATGTCTTTAAGAATTTCGAAGTGATTGAACACATATTGTAATTGTTAATATACATATGATGTTCTAAGATTTTGAATGATACAATTATTTTTGTGAGTTCCATGAATAGAAATGAGGTTCTAGGACAGTTTTGAAGTCAAAGTATAGTTTTGAAAGATGTAGAAATCTAAGAGTGATGATTTCGGTTATATCTTGAATCGAATTCTGAGATTTCAAAATCAGAATATGTAATTAGATTTTGAATGAGTATGGTTGTTTTGATTTCTATAAAAGAATGTATATTGTTGTGAAAGTAGGGAGTATAATGGATGATTTGCTGAATCAGATTCGAAGAATGTAACATATTAATTGTGAATTTATATATCTCTCGGGTATTACCTACCCGTTAAAAAAAAAATTTCACAATTAATATTTTGTACAAAAGAATTTTATTACAGTCTTTATGGAAATATATATGTGTATATTTCTTCAGATGTAATATAGATTTAATGAGTTAATATTAAATTAAACTCATTTGATTTATGGTTAAGGCTAGGATAGATAATTTCTAAACTTTAGAAATTACATAATCGTCGTAGAATGTTTCCCAAATGAAGTTATGAATCAATACTTCATCGTTGTGGTATTCCTTAGTATCTACATGGCGTATGACGTCGGTGCTCATGGGACAGATTGTGAAGTTGAGGTTTGCGATGCGGTTGTTGTTGGTGGTAGTAATGGTACTGTTGATGTTGTTGATGGTGGTACTGGTTATGTTGCTGGTGCTGCTGCTGGTGTTTGTAACCTTTGCACCATATTCTCCAAAGCCACTACCCGAGCGCGAAGCTCGTTGACTTCTTCTATTACACCGGGGTGATTGTCGGTTCGGACGAGCGGATAAATAAGATCTAGAATTTGGTGTAGTATATAATCGTGATGAGATACTCTGGAAATGAGAGAGAAAATGGTGTTTCGGACCGGTTCACCAGTAAGTGCTTCAGGTTCATCGCCAAGAGGGCAATGTGGTAGATGGAAGGGATCACCTTCATCTTGTCTCCAATTATTGAGGAGGCTACGAACCTATCCCCAATTCATCCAGAATAGATGATGGCTAATTGGTTGATCCATTCTGGTCACACTGCTTTCGGAGCTTGAGTGGGATTCCATATCGGAATTCGAGGGACTTGAACTAATGACGAATTCCATTTCGTTCGATTGAATAAAGGATTTTTCGATATGAAATGATTTTTCGGCTATCGGGTGGTATTCTAATTACATAGAATATCTATATATATAGCGCAAAAGATTTCGTAGATTACGGAGGAATTTACGCGATATGCCAGGCAAAGTTTACAGTAACAGATACGCTAAGATATGGATTAGCAGATACGCTAAGATATGAATTTTGTCTATACACTATTCATGCAATCAATGCAGTAAGACGTATCTAGACTAAGAATGATAAGCAGGCAATTTCCGACAAAAATGATAAGCAAAACTTTTGACATGCAGACACGGTCGAAGTCCAGGCTCACTAATGCACCCTAACGACTATCAGTTAGACACACTAATGCAGACCTGGTTCGCTAAGACCACCGCTCTGATACCAACTGAAAGGACCCATTCATATACATTATAAACGATTCACAATAGTTGATTACATCGCGAGGTATTTGACCTCTATATGATACATTTTACAAACATTGCATTCGTTTTTAAAAGACAAACTTTCTTTACAATGAAAGTTGACGGCATGCACACCATTTCATAATACATCCAACTATAATTGACATAATAATAATCTTGATGAACTCAATGACTCGAATGCAACGTCTTTCAAAATATGCCATGAATGACTCCAAGTAATATCCTTAAAATAAGCTAATGCACAGCAGAAGATTTCTTTAATACCTGAGAATAAACATGCTTTAAAGTGTCAACCAAAAGGTTGGTGAGTTCATAGGTTTATCATAACAATCATTTCAATATATTAATAGACCACAAGATTTTCGTTTATAAATATATGTACACTCGCAAGTGTATAAAAGTATTCTATAAGTTGTAGGCACCCGGTAACAAGCCTTAACGTTCATGTTTTACCCTCTGAAGTACACCAGATCAGGTGTGTTTAAAATAACCTCGAAGTACTAAAGCATCCCATAGTCAGGATGGGGTTTGTCAGGCCCAATAGATCTATCTTTAGGATTCGCGCCTACCGTACATAGACAAGTAGTTTAATGTTACCAAGCTAAGGGTATATTTCTGGTTTAAACCCACGTAGAATTAGTTTTAGTACTTGTGCCTATTTCGTAAAACATTTATAAAAACAGCGCATGTATTCTCAGTCCCAAAAATATATATAAAAGGGAGCAAATGAAACTCACCATACTGTATTTCGTAGTAAAAATACATATAACGTCATTGAACAAGTGCAAGGTTGGCCTCGGATTCACGAACCTAAATTAATTATA
The DNA here is from genome assembly GCF_046630445.1 of Rutidosis leptorrhynchoides. Classification (NCBI taxonomy): domain Eukaryota; kingdom Viridiplantae; phylum Streptophyta; class Magnoliopsida; order Asterales; family Asteraceae; genus Rutidosis; species Rutidosis leptorrhynchoides. The sequence goes on along the minus strand of NC_092335.1, from coordinate 323,189,762 downwards.
TATATTTATGTGTTGGTCAATATTTGTCTAACAAATTAGGTCAAGTCATAGTTTACCACAATCCTAATGCTCGAGACTAATATGCAAAAGTCAACAAAAGTAAATTTGACTCAAAATAATTTCCAAAAATCTATACATGATTAATATATAGTTTAAATATCATCGTTTTATATTTTTAAATATTTTTAAAAGATTTATTAGAGTAAATAATATAATTTATTTATTAATAAATAAAATTTTATATTAAATTTATATAATAAAATATACTTTCATATATATTAAGTAATAAAATTTATAGGGTTCATTTAATATCATAAAGATAATATGATAGGTATTATTAAAGTAAGTTATTACACGTAGTAAAATATGTTTGTATCACATATTTATTTGATAAAATAATATCTATAATGATAGTAAGTAAAAGTTGTATTATTTTGTAATAATAATTATTATTATAAAAATATCAATATTTATAATTACTAAGATGACATTATGATAAAACGATAATTCTAATTATGATAACTTTAATATTTACGATAATTTTTAATATTATCTTTAAAATAATAATTCTATTTAAAATAATAATAATAATAATGATATTTTATAGTAATAATGACATTTCTATTAAAATGATAATTTTTGTTAAAATGATAGTTTTAATACTAACGACACTTTTAATAATAATAGTAATGATAAAAATAATAAGAACGATAATTTTATCTAAATCAATATCTTATAATATTTCAATTTCATCATGATACTCTTACTCATTATTTCCTAATCGTTTCGTTTAATAGCTTTTAATCGTCTTTTATATCGTGTTCATAATAATGATAATAATAATAATAATACTAATAATAATAATAATAATAATAATAATAATAATAATTAGATAATAATAATAATACTAATGATAACTTTAACGATAATAACGATAGTAATAATAAAAAAAAATAACAATTTTTAATGATAAATCCCTTTTATTGATAAAGATAATAATAATCATAATAATAAGATAAAACTAGAACGACGATAAAAACGACGATAATAATAATCATTTTTAATAAAAATATCGAAAATTCAATTGATTATAACTTATAATCCGTTCATCGAAACCATTCGATATCTAAAGGAAAAGTTCTTAATTTTTTGCTAGCTTTCCAAGGACATGCATATCTTATACCTTATCTCAACCGCAAGTGTAACTAATTCAAGATTCAACCTAACTTGTCTAAGGGCAATATCAAAAGTACAAGCATGCATAATCCTAAATACTCGAGCACTAGTCAGGGATACACTATTAGTATGTAAAAGTTAAATTATGAGTACTTACGTATCAATATTGAGATTCAATATTGCAGGAAAGGTACGTAGACGCAACGGAAATGATAAACACTATATTGACCTCACGAGCATACCCATGAACCATACTCAATCACCTCCATAGCTATAACCCATAATTTCCTTAATCCTATGCTACTCGAAAAACAATTTCGAAACCACTCGGACAGCACTCCGTCGTAATATTTTATGTGTACTAATAATATCTTGAAATAATACAGAGTAAATATATATATGTAAATCGATTGAGAGAGTTTAGAGAAAAATATTTTCAAGTTTCTATGAAATAATGAAACCTATTGAATTCTATTTATAATAGATTTTTGAATTATTAAAGTGAATTATTAAAGTATGAATTATTAAAGTATGAATTATTAAAGTGAATTATTAAAGTATGAATTATTAAAGTGAATTATTAAAGTATGAATTATTAAAGTGAATTATTAAAGTGAATTATTAAAGTTAAAGTAAAGTAAAAGTAAAGTAAAGGTAAAGTTAAAGTATAGTAAAAGTATAAAACTATGTACGTATAATACGCTTATAAATATATTTAATATTAATTTAAATCGTTATATCATAAAACATTTTAGAAAATTAGAATTATATATATTCATAATAGGTTTCAAATTTTTAAATTACAGTCTGTTGGTGAAGCATGGGATAAAGTCCAAAGGTTTAATAAACGTATGAAATCATCTTAATAAAAAAAATGTCGAGTTACTTAACTTGTCGATATCCAACATCTAAGTTATTTACACTCCACGTTCTTACTTATAGATCACTTTACCATTTTTCGAATATTGTCAAAAAGAATAGATTTCTTAAATCACAGTGGACCTCATAACATTGGCCCGTAATTATATCATAATGTATCTGATAATTTAATCATTTGATATTATCTCTTAATTCTGTCGATAAATATATCGAAACAAATACGTTCATGTAAAGTATCATATATTTCAAATACTTTGTTAATGTTTTCAGTTATTATATATTATATATACATATCTATATACACATAATTGTTCGTGAATCGTCGAACACGGTCAAAGGGTAATTGATTACATGAATGTAGTTCCAAACTTTTTGAGATTCAACATCACAAATTCTGCTTATCGTGTCGGAAACATATAAAGGTTAGGCTTAAATTTGGTCGAAAATTTACGGGTCGTCACAAGATGTACAGAAATAAATCGATAAATATTATCTTGAATCAATCCACGACCCAGTGTATACATATCTCAGTATTGATCACAACTCAAACTATATATATTTTGGAATCAACCTCAACCCTGTATAGCTAACTCCAACATTCACATATAGAGTGTCTATGGTTGTTCCGAAATATATATAGATGTGTCGACATGATAGGTCGAAACATTGTATACGTGTCTATGGTATCTCAAGATTACATAATATACAATACAAGTTGATTAAGTTATGGTTGGAATAGATTTGTTACCAATTTTCACGTAGCTAAAATGAGAAAAATTATCCAATCTTGTTTTACCCATAACTTCTTCATTTTAAATCCGTTTTGAGTGAATCAAATTGCTATGGTTTCATATTGAACTCTATTTTATGAATCTAAACAGAAAAGTATAGGTTTATAGTCGGAAAAATAAGTTACAAGTCAATTTTGTAAAGGTAGTCATTTCAGTCGAAAGAACGACGTCTAGATGACCATTTTAGAAAACATACTTCCACTTTGAGTTTAATCATAATTTTTGGATATAGTTTCATGTTCATAATAAAAATCATTTTCTCAGAATAACAACTTTTAAATCAAAGTTTATCATAGTTTTTAATTAACTAACCCAAAACAGCCCGCGGTGTTACTACGACGGCGTAAATCCGGTTTTACGGTGTTTTTTCGTGTTTCCAGGTTTTAAATCATTAAGTTAGCATATCATATAGATATAGAACATGTGTTTAGTTGATTTTAAAAGTCAAGTTAGAAGGATTAACTTTTGTTTGCGAACAAGTTTAGAATTAACTAAACTATGTTCTAGTGATTACAAATTTAAACCTTCGAATAAGATAGCTTTATATGTATGAATCGAATGATGTTATGAACATCATTACTACCTTAATTTCCTTGGATAAACCTACTGGAAAATAGAAAAATGGATCTAGCTTCAATGGATCCTTGGATGGCTCGAAGTTCTTGAAGCAGAATCATGACACGAAAACAAGTTCAAGTAAGATCATCACTTGAAATAAGATTGTTATAGTTATAGAAATTGAACCAAAGTTTGAATATGATTATTACCTTGTATTAGAATGATAACCTACTGTAAGAAACAAAGATTTCTTGAGGTTGGATGATCACCTTACAAGATTGGAAGTGAGCTAGCAAACTTGAAAGTATTCTTGATTTTATGAAACTAGAACTTTTGGAATTTATGAAGAACACTTAGAACTTGAAGATAGAACTTGAGAGAGATCAATTATATGAATAAAATTGAAGAATGAAAGTGTTTGTAGGTGTTTTTGGTCGTTGGTGTATGGATTAGATATAAAGGATATGTAATTTTGTTTTCATGTAAATAAGTCATGAATGATTACTCATATTTTTGTAATTTTATGAGATATTTCATGCTAGTTGCCAAATGATGGTTCCCACATGTGTTAGGTGACTCACATGGGCTGCTAAGAGCTGATCATTGGAGTGTATATACCAATAGTACATACATCTAAAAGCTGTGTATTGTACGAGTACGAATACGGGTGCATACGAGTAGAATTGTTGATGAAACTGAACGAGGATGTAATTGTAAGCATTTTTGTTAAGTAGAAGTATTTTGATAAGTGTATTGAAGTCTTTCAAAAGTGTATAAATACATATTAAAACACTACATGTATATACATTTTAACTGAGTCGTTAAGTCATCGTTAGTCGTTACATGTAAGTGTTGTTTTGAAACCTTTAGGTTAACGATCTTGTTAAATGTTGTTAACCCAATATTTATAATATCAAATGAGATTTTAAATTATTATATTATCATGATATTATCATGTATGAATATCTCTTAATATGATATATATACATTAAATGTCTTTACAACGATAATCGTTACATATATGTCTCGTTTAAAAATCATTAAGTTAGTAGTCTTGTTTTTACATATGTAGTTCATTGTTAATATACTTTATGATATGTTTTCTTATCATAGTATCATGTTAACTATATATATATATCCATATATATGTCATCATATAGTTTTTACAAGTTTTAACGTTCGTGAATCACCGATCAACTTGGGTGGTCAATTGTCTATATGAAACATATTTCAATTAATCAAGTCTTAACAAGTTTGATTGCTTAACATGTTGGAAACATTTAATCATGTAAATATCAATCTCAATTAATATATATAAACATGGAAAAGTTCGGGTCACTACAGTACCTACCCGTTAAATAAATTTCGTCCCGAAATTTTAAGCTGTTGAAGGTGTTGACGAATCTTCTGGAAATAGATGCGGGTATTTCTTCTTCATCTGATCTTCACGCTCCCAGGTGAACTCGGGTCCTCTACGAGCATTCCATCGAACCTTAACAATTGGTATCTTGTTTTGCTTAAGTCTTTTAACCTCACGATCCATTATTTCGACGGGTTCTTCGATGAATTGAAGTTTTTCGTTGATTTGGATTTCATCTAACGGAATAGTGAGATCTTCTTTAGCAAAACATTTCTTTAAATTCGAGACGTGGAAAGTGTTATGTACAGCCGCGAGTTGTTGAGGTAACTCTAGTCGGTAAGCTACTGGTCCGACACGATCAATAATCTTGAATGGTCCAATATACCTTGGATTTAATTTCCCTCGTTTACCAAATCGAACAACGCCTTTCCAAGGTGCAACTTTAAGCATGACCATCTCTCCAATTTCAAATTCTATATCTTTTCTTTTAATGTCAGCGTAGCTCTTTTGTCGACTTTGGGCGGTTTTCAACCGTTGTTGAATTTGGATGATCTTCTCGGTAGTTTCTTGTATAATCTTTGGACCCGTAATCTGTCTATCCCCCACTTCACTCCAACAAATCGGAGACCTGCACTTTCTACCATAAAGTGCTTCAAACGGCGCCATCTCAATGCTTGAATGGTAGCTGTTGTTGTAGGAAAATTCTGCTAACGGTAGATGTCGATCCCAACTGTTTCCGAAATCAATAACACATGCTCGTAGCATGTCTTCAAGCGTTTGTATCGTCCTTTCGCTCTGCCCATCAGTTTGTGGATGATAGGCAGTACTCATGTCTAGACGAGTTCCTAATGCTTGCTGTAATGTCTGCCAGAATCTTGAAATAAATCTGCCATCCCTATCAGAGATAATAGAGATTGGTATTCCATGTTTGGAGATGACTTCCTTCAAATACAGTCGTGCTAACTTCTCCATCTTGTCATCTTCTCTTATTGGCAAGAAGTGTGCTGATTTGGTGAGACGGTCAACTATTACCCAAATAGTATCAAAACCACTTGCAGTCCTTGGTAATTTAGTGATGAAATCTATGGTAATGTTTTCCCATTTCCATTCCGGGATTTCGGGTTGTTGAAGTAGACCTGATGGTTTCTGATGCTCAGCTTTGACCTTAGAACACGTCAAACATTCTCCTACGTATTTAGCAACATCGGCTTTCATACCCGACCACCAAAAATGTTTCTTGAGATCCTTGTACATCTTCCCCGTTCCAGGATGTATTGAGTATCTGGTTTTATGAGCTTCTCTAAGTACCATTTCTCTCATATCTCCAAATTTTGGTACCCAAATCTTTTCAGCCCTATACCGGGTTCCGTCTTCCCGAATATTAAGATGCTTCTCCGATCCTTTGGGTATTTCATCCTTTAAATTTCCCTCTTTTAAAACTCCTTGTTGCGCCTCCTTTATTTGAGTAGTAATGTTATTATGAATCATTATATTCATAGATTTTACTCGAATGGGTTCTCTGTCCTTCCTGCTCAAGGCATCGGCTACCACATTTGCCTTCCCCGGGTGGTAACGAATCTCAAAGTCGTAATCATTCAATAATTCAATCCACCTACGCTGCCTCATATTCAGTTGTTTCTGATTAAATATGTGTTGAAGACTTTTGTGGTCGGTATATATAATACTTTTGACCCCATATAAGTAGTGCCTCCAAGTCTTTAATGCAAAAACAACCGCGCCTAATTCCAAATCATGCGTCGTATAATTTTGTTCGTGAATCTTCAATTGTCTAGACGCATAAGCAATCACCTTCGTTCGTTGCATTAATACACAACCGAGACCTTGCTTTGATGCGTCACAATAAATCACAAAATCATCATTCCCTTCAGGCAATGACAATATAGGTGCCGTAGTTAGCTTTTTCTTCAATAACTGAAACGCTTTCTCTTGTTCATCATTCCATTCAAATTTCTTCCCTTTATGCGTTAATGCAGTCAAGGGTTTTGCTATTCTGGAAAAGTCTTGGATGAACCTTCTGTAGTAACCAGCTAGTCCTAAAAATTGGCGTATGTGTTTCGGAGTTTTCGGGGTTTCCCACTTTTCAACAGTTTCTATCTTTGCCGGATCCACCTTAATACCTTCTTTGTTCACTATGTGACCGAGGAATTGAACTTCTTCCAACCAAAATGCACACTTTGAAAACTTAGCGTACAATTCTTCCTTCCTCAATACTTCTAACACCTTTCTCAAATGTTCACCGTGTTCTTGGTCATTCTTTGAGTAAATAAGTATGTCATCAATGAAAACAATGACAAACTTGTCAAGGTATGGTCCACACACTCGGTTCATAAGGTCCATGAACACAGCTGGTGCATTAGTTAAACCAAACGGCATGACCATAAACTCGTAATGACCGTAACGTGTTCTGAAAGCAGTCTTTGGAATATCATCTTCTTTCACCCGCATTTGATGATACCCGGAACGTAAGTCAATCTTTGAATAAACAGACGAGCCTTGTAGTTGATCAAATAAGTCGTCGATTCTCGGTAGTGGGTAGCGGTTCTTGATGGTAAGTTTGTTCAACTCTCGGTAGTCGATACACAACCTGAATGTACCATCTTTCTTCTTGACAAACAAAACAGGAGCTCCCCACGGTGATGTGCTTGGTCGAATGAAACTACGCTCTAAAAGTTCTTGTAATTGGCTTTGCAGTTCTTTCATCTCGCTGGGTGCGAGTCTGTAAGGAGCACGAGCTATTGGTGCAGCTCCTGGTACAAGATCTATTTGAAATTCAACGGATCGATGTGGGGGTAATCCCGGTAATTCTTTCGGAAATACATCAGGAAATTCTTTTGCGACGGGAACATCATTGATGCTCTTTTCTTCAGTTTGTACTTTCTCGACGTGTGCTAGAACAGCATAGCAACCTTTTCTTATTAGTTTTTGTGCCTTCAAATTACTAATAAGATGTAGCTTCGTGTTGCCCTTTTCTCCGTACACCATTAAGGGTTTTCCTTTTTCTCGTATAATGCGAATTTCATTTTTGTAACAAACGATCTCCGCTTTCACTTCTTTCAACCAGTCCATACCGATTATCACATCAAAACTCCCTAACTCTACTGGTATCAAATCAATCTTAAATGTTTCGCTAACCAGTTTAATTTCTCGATTCCGACATATATTATCTGCTGAAATTAATTTACCATTTGCTAATTCGAGTAAAAATTTACTATCCAAAGGCGTCAATGGACAACTTAATTTAGCACAAAAATCTCTACTCATATAGCTTCTATCCGCACCCGAATCAAATAAAACGTAAGCAGATTTATTGTCAATAAGAAACGTACCCGTAACAAGCTCCGGGTCTTCCTGTGCCTCTGCCGCATTAATATTGAAAACTCTTCCACGGCCTTGTCCATTCGTGTTCTCCTGGTTCGGGCAATTTCTAATAATGTGGCCTGGTTTTCCACATTTATAACAAACTACATTGGCATAACTTGCTCCGACACTACTTGCTCCGCCATTACTCGTTCCGACACCATTTGTTCCTTTCGTTCTATTAACCCCTGGTCCGTAGACCTCACACTTCGCCGCGCTATGACCATTTCTTTTACACTTGTTGCAAAATTTGGTGCAGAACCCCGAGTGATTCTTTTCACACCTTTGGCATAGCTGCTTCTGATTGTTGTTGTTGTTGTTGTTGCGGTTATTATTGTTGTTGGGATGATTGTTGTAGTTGCTGTTGTTGTTGTTGTTGTTGTTGTTGGGCCGTTTGTTGTAGTTGCGATTGATGTTGCGATTGTTGGGATAATTGTTGCGATTATTGTTGTAATTGTTGTTGTTGTTGTATTGGTGATTCTTATCACCGTTTTCCTCCCACTTTCTTTTGACTTGCTTCACATTGGCCTCTTCAGCAGTCTGTTCTTTAATTCTTTCTTCAATTTGGTTCACGAGTTTGTGAGCCATTCTACATGCCTGTTGTATGGAGGCGGGCTCGTGTGAACTTATATCTTCTTGGATTCTTTCCGGTAATCCTTTCACAAACGCGTCGATCTTCTCTTCCTCATCTTCGAATGCTCCCGGACACAATAGGCACAATTCTGTGAATCGTCTTTCGTACGTGGTAATTTCAAATCCTTGGGTTCGTAACCCTCTAAGTTCTGTCTTGAGCTTATTGACCTCGGTTCTGGGACGGTACTTCTCGTTCATCAAGTGCTTGAATGCTGACCACGGTAGTGCGTACGCATCGTCTTGTCCCACTTGCTCTAGATAGGTATTCCACCATGTTAACGCAGAACCTGTGAAGGTATGCGTAGCGTACTTTACTTTGTCCTCTTCAGTACACTTACTTATGGCAAACACCGATTCGACCTTCTCGGTCCACCGTTTCAATCCGATCGGTCCTTCGGTTCCATCAAATTCCAAAGGTTTGCAGGCAGTGAATTCTTTGTAGGTGCATCCTACACGATTTCCTGTACTGCTAGATCCAAGGTTATTGTTGGTATGTAGCGCAGCCTGTACTGCGGCTATGTTTGAAGCTAGAAAAGTACGGAATTCCTCTTCATTCATATTCACGGTGTGTCGAGTAGTCGGTGCCATTTCCTTCAAAATAGTTAAATGGAACAAGTTAATCATATAGAATATTAAGAGTAGTTAATAGTATTTCGTAGCATAATATGAACTCATTTATAAAAGCTTTTTCTTCATATTAACGTTTTATAAGTTTAAATTCGGGTAGTACCTACCCGTTAAGTTCATACTTAGTAGCTAATATACAATTCAACTACTACAATTCTATATGAAAAACTGATTATAATAATATTTCGCGTTCAAACTTTTATACAATATTTTACAAACTTACAATACCGCTTATTTTACATAAAGCATGAAATATAGCACACAATAACTTTGATACAAGATAGTTGTGAAGACAATTCTAGCTAGTACACAAGTCGTTCAGCAAAGGCAATAAAGACACGTAATTCATACGTCCAGAAACAAGTCATGCATTCTGGTTTTACTAGGACTACTTCCCATCCTTGGTCTTGTGCAACATAACCGTTATGGCCGTTGATAAGACAGCGTGTTGTAACGTCATCAAAGGGATGAGGGTTACGTAATGTCCAACAATCCCGTAATAATCTAAAAACCTCATTTCTTACCCCAATTACCGACTCCGTCACTTGTGGAAACGTTTTGTTTAATAGTTGTAGCCCGATGTTCTTGTTCTCACTTTGGTGAGAAGCGAACATTACTAATCCGTAAGCATAACATGCTTCTTTATGTTGCATGTTAGCCGCTTTTTCTAAATCACGAAGTCCAATATTCGGATATATTGAGTCAAAATAATTTCTTAACCCGTTGCGTAAAATAGCATTTGGGTTCCCCGCAATATATGCGTCAAAGTAAACACATCGTAACTTATGGGTTTCCCAATGTGATATCCCCCATCTTTCAAACGAAAGTCTCTTATAAACCAAGACATTCTTGGAACGTTCTTCGAATGTCTTACAAACTGATCTCGCCTTAAATAGTTGTGCCGAAGAATTCTGGCCGACTCTAGACAAGATTTCATCAATCATGTCTCCGGGTAGGTCTTTAAAATATTGGGTTGTCTATCCATTTTGTGTTTTTAAACTGTAAAATAGACAAGAGTTAGATTCATAAAAAAATACTTATTAATACACTCAATTTTTACATATATCATAAAGCATAAGAACACTATATTACATATATTACACCACACGAATACAACTATCTTATTCCGACTCGCTCGTTTCTTCTTCTTCGGTTTTGGTTCGTTTTGCCAAGTTTCTAGGGATATATGATGTTCCCCTAATACGAGCCGTCGTTGTCCACATTGGTTTAGAAAAACCTGGTGGTTTAGAGGTTCCCGGGTCATTGTTACAACTTAAGGACTTCGGGGGTTGACGATACATATAAAGTTCATCGGGGTTGGAATTAGATTTCTCTATTTTTATGCCCTTTCCCTTATTATTTTCTTTTGCCTTTTTAAATTCAGTTGGGGTAATTTCTATAACATCATCGGAATTCTCGTCGGAATCCGATTCATCGGAGAATTGGTAATCCTCCCAATATTTTGCTTCCTTGGCGGAAACACCATTGACCATAATTAACCTTGGTCGGTTGGTTGAGGATTTTCTTTTACTTAACCGTTTTATTATTTCCCCCACCGGTTCTATTTCTTCATCCGGTTCCGATTCTTCTTCCGGTTCCGATTCTTCTTCCGGTTCCGACTCTTCTTCCGGTTCCTCTTCGGGAACTTGTGAATCAGTCCACGAATCATTCCAATTTACATTTGACTCTTCATTATTATTAGGTGAGTCAATGGGACTTTTTCTAGAGGTAGACATCTATCACATAATATCAAACGCGTTAAGAGATTAATATATCACATAATATTCACATGTTAAAAATATATAGTTTCCAACAAAATTTGTTAAGCAATCATTTTTCAAGTAAACACGGTCGAAGTCCAGACTCACTAATGCATCCTAACAAACTCGATAAGACACACTAATGCAAAATTCTGGTTCTCTAAGACCAACGCTCGGATACCAACTGAAATGTCCCGTTCTTATTGATTAAAAACGTTCCATATTAATTGATTTCGTTGCGAGGTTTTGACCTCTATATGAGACGTTTTTCAAAGACTGCATTCATTTTTAAAACAAACCATAACCTTTATTTCATAAATAAAGGTTTAAAAAGCTTTACGTAGATTATCAAATAATGATAATCTAAAATATCCTGTTTACACACGACCATTACATAATGGTTTACAATACAAATATGTTACATCGAAATCAGTTTCTTGAATGCAGTTTTTACACAATATCATACAAACATGGACTCCAAATCTTGTCCTTATTTTAGTATGCAACAGCGGAAGCTCTTAATATTCACCTGAGAATAAACATGCTTTAAACGTCAACAAAAATGTTGGTGAGTTATAGGTTTAACCTATATATATCAAATCGTAACAATAGACCACAAGATTTCATATTTCAATACACATCCCATACATAGAGATAAAAATCATTCATATGGTGAACACCTGGTAACCGACATTAACAAGATGCATATATAAGAATATCCCCATCATTCCGGGACACCCTTCGGATATGATATAAATTTCGAAGTACTAAAGCATCCGGTACTTTGGATGGGGTTTGTTAAGCCCAATAGATCTATCTTTAGGATTCGCGTCAATTAGGGTGTCTGTTCCCTAATTCTTAGATTACCAGACTTAATAAAAAGGGGCATATTCGATTTCGATAATTCAACCATAGAATGTAGTTTCACGTACTTGTGTCTATTTTGTAAATCATTTATAAAACCTGCATGTATTCTCATCCCAAAAATATTAGATTTTAAAAGTGGGACTATAACTCACTTTCACAGATTTTTACTTCGTCGGGAAGTAAGACTTGGCCACTGGTTGATTCACGAACCTATAACAATATATACATATATATCAAAGTATGTTCAAAATATATTTACAACACTTTTAATATATTTTGATGTTTTAAGTTTATTAAGTCAGCTGTCCTCGTTAGTAACCTACAACTAGTTGTCCACAGTTAGATGTACAGAAATAAATCGATAAATATTATCTTGAATCAATCCACGACCCAGTGTATACGTATCTCAGTATTGATCACAACTCAAACTATATATATTTTGGAATCAACCTCAACCCTGTATAGCTAACTCCAACATTCACATATAGAGTGTCTATGGTTGTTCCGAAATATATATAGATGTGTCGACATGATAGGTCGAAACATTGTATACGTGTCTATGGTATCTCAAGATTACATAATATACAATACAAGTTGATTAAGTTATGGTTGGAATAGATTTGTTACCAATTTTCACGTAGCTAAAATGAGAAAAATTATCCAATCTTGTTTTACCCATAACTTCTTCATTTTAAATCCGTTTTGAGTGAATCAAATTGCTATGGTTTCATATTGAACTCTATTTTATGAATCTAAACAGAAAAGTATAGGTTTATAGTCGGAAAAATAAGTTACAAGTCATTTTTGTAAAGGTAGTCATTTCAGTCGAAAGAACGACGTCTAGATGACCATTTTAGAAAACATACTTCCACTTTGAGTTTAATCATAATTTTTGGATATAGTTTCATGTTCATAATAAAAATCATTTTCTCAGAATAACAACTTTTAAATCAAAGTTTATCATAGTTTTTAATTAACTAACCCAAAACAGCCCGCGGTGTTACTACGACGGCGTAAATCCGGTTTTACGGTGTTTTTTCGTGTTTCCAGGTTTTAAATCATTAAGTTAGCATATCATATAGATATAGAACATGTTTTTAGTTGATTTTAAAAGTCAAGTTAGAAGGATTAACTTTTGTTTGCGAACAAGTTTAGAATTAACTAAACTATGTTCTAGTGATTACAAATTTAAACCTTCGAATAAGATAGCTTTATATGTATGAATCGAATGATGTTATGAACATCATTACTACCTTAATTTCCTTGGATAAACCTACTGGAAAAGAGAAAAATGGATCTAGCTTCAATGGATCCTTGGATGGCTCGAAGTTCTTGAAGCAGAATCATGACACGAAAACAAGTTCAAGTAAGATCATCACTTGAAATAAGATTGTTATAGTTATAGAAATTGAACCAAAGTTTGAATATGATTATTACCTTGTATTAGAATGATAACCTACTGTAAGAAACAAAGATTTCTTGAGGTTGGATGATCACCTTACAAGATTGGAAGTGAGCTAGCAAACTTGAAAGTATTCTTGATTTTATGAAACTAGAACTTTTGGAATTTATGAAGAACACTTAGAACTTGAAGATAGAACTTGAGAGAGATCAATTAGATGAATAAAATTGAAGAATGAAAGTGTTTGTAGGTGTTTTTGGTCGTTGGTGTATGGATTAGATATAAAGGATATGTAATTTTGTTTTCATGTAAATAAGTCATGAATGATTACTCATATTTTTGTAATTTTATGAGATATTTCATGCTAGTTGCCAAATGATGATTCCCACATGTGTTAGGTGACTCACATGGGCTGCTAAGAGCTGATCATTGGAGTGTATATACCAATAGTACATACATCTAAAAGCTGTGTATTGTACGAGTACGAATACTGGTGCATACGAGTAGAATTGTTGATGAAACTGAACGAGGATGTAATTGTAAGCATTTTTGTTAAGTAGAAGTATTTTGATAAGTGTATTGAAGTCTTTCAAAAGTGTATAAATACATATTAAAACACTACATGTATATACATTTTAACTGAGTCGTTAAGTCATCGTTAGTCGTTACATGTAAGTGTTGTTTTGAAACCTTTAGGTTAACGATCTTGTTAAATGTTGTTAACCCAATGTTTATAATATCAAATGAGATTTTAAATTATTATATTATCATGATATTATCATGTATGAATATCTCTTAATATGATATATATACATTAAATGTCTTTACAACGATAATCGTTACATATATGTCTCGTTTAAAAATCATTAAGTTAGTAGTCTTGTTTTTACATATGTAGTTCATTGTTAATATACTTTATGATATGTTTTCTTATCATAGTATCATGTTAACTATATATATATCCATATATATGTCATCATATAGTTTTTACAAGTTTTAACGTTCGTGAATCACCGATCAACTTGGGTGGTCAATTGTCTATATGAAACATATTTCAATTAATCAAGTCTTAACAAGTTTGATTGCTTAACATGTTGGAAACATTTAATCATGTAAATATCAATCTCAATTAATATATATAAACATGGAAAAGTTCGGGTCACTACATTAATAATATTATTTGTATCATTTTTATTATTAATTAATTTTTATTAAACTTATTGAAATTATCATTATCGTTATATTATTATTATTATTTATATAATAATTATTATTAGTATTATTAAGATATTTATTAATTTATTAATATTAATTATATAAGAAAATGGTACGAATTAGTTTATGGTTCCAATCAAGCTTTTACATTTTGTTTGTGTCTGATTTTGTTATCTTTCCAGATCAAATAAAGTGTACGAATCTGTTTTGAGTCGTTGTCCAATTTTTATTTTATTATTTATTTATTTATTTATTTTTTTTTCTTCTCTGGCTCGATTTTCTTCTGACTACACGTTAGTTATAAAATAATCAATCTTCATTACAATTAGTCAATTCTTTCGTTATCTCCATTCTCTGTATCCCTTACAACCAGTCTTAAACAGAATCAAATTGCCAATTTAATCATTTTTTTATATATCGATAACCTCTGTACATGTAGCTTTTTCTTCATATCTCGATTTCGAATTATTTTTCAAAAACTAAAAATGGGGTTTTGTTAGGAATTCATTACTAAATCTTTCTGCAAAGTTTCAATTTTCAATTCACTCTATCGAGTTCGAATTATTGAGTCAAAGGTTAAAATTCAAAAAGTCAAACCATGTGTTCATGAAGAAATTCGTAAGTGTTTTGATGTTTTCTGTTAAATTGATGATGGATAAAGTTTATAGGTGAGATTTAAAAACTTTTTCATTTAGAGTACATGAACTAAAACGATCTTAAAACCCAAGTTTAAATTTTTTTTTTTTTTTAAAAAGGAACAGCGACGGCTTGCTGTATGTGTTTAATTTTTTTTCTTCGCTTTCAAATTATATAAGATTTGATATAGAATGATTATTTATTGTTTGAGAGTCCTAAAACTAATTCCGAATTCGTTGGAACTTGATTCGAACTCGGGATTGGATTGTGGGATTTTGATGAAGAAGATGAACAAGGGAAGGAAATATAATATGGTTTATAAAAATTCAGCTATGTCATAAAACAGAAAAGAGGGCAACAGCCCAACGATTTAGTGAGTGTGTAACTAGCAGGAGGTCTCGGGTTCGAGACCAGGAGTGGACTGTTTTCTATTTTTTTTTGGGATTCATTACATATGAGGTAGTTTCTAAACTTGTTATTTTTATTTTTATTATTATTATTATTATTATTATTATTATTATTATTATTATTATTATTATTATTATTATTATTATTATTATTGTTGTTGTTGTTGTTATTGTTATTAATATTTATTGTAGCTATGCTAAAGTAAATAATATGATTAATGTAATTATCATTTTTAATTTTTATATATTACTAAGTAATATCATTGAGTAACATTAAGTGTTATTAATATTAATTATAAATATCGAGATAAGTATTAATATTATTATGATTATGATTATTATAATTAGTGTTATTATGAAAATAAAACAAGTTGTTATTAGTGTTATCATCAATTTTAATGAACATAAGTATTATTACTAAAATTATCATTATTATTATAAACATGATTATAATTATTAGTATTATCATCATTAATATTAATATTAAGATTATTATTATTACCGCTAACATGATTATAAGTATTATCATGAATATTACTATTAGGTAACTACTAAAATCATTATCTTAACTACCATTAAATAGTAAAGTTAATATTTTTATAGTTATTATCATTAATATCATTATTAGTATTATCACTAATAGAAATATTAACATTTTTACTTCTATTAGAAAACTTAAGTATTATAATTATTATAATTTTACCATATGTAATATTATTTTAGTATTATCATAATTTCTATTTTACAAACAAATGACATATATATATATTTAATACGTATAACATAACAAACTTTATAATTTATATATACAAAAATGAAAATATGAAGACATATACATATTATTAAATTAAATATGACATAACTAACAAATTCATATATATACAATTGTTCGATTGCAATTATGTGTAGTAATATATACAAATGATATAGGTTCGTGAATCCGAGGCCAACCCTATACTTGTTCAATGTCGTTATATGTATTTTTACTACAAAATACAATAGGTGAGTTTCATTTGCCTTTTTACCCTTTATATTTTTGGGCTGAGAATACATGCGTAATTTTTATAAATGTTTTACGAAATAGACACAAGTAATCGAAACTACATTATATGGTTGAATTATCAAAATCGAATATGCCCTTTTATTAAGTCTGGTAATCTAAGAATTAGGGAACAGACACCCTAATTGACGCGAACTCTAAAGGTAGATCTATCGAGCCCAACAAGCCCCATCTAAAGTACCGGATGCTTTAGTACTTCGAAATTTATATCATGTCCGAAGGAGGATCCCGGAATGATGGGGATATTCTTATATGCATATTGTGAATGTCGGTTACCAGGTGTTCAATCCATATGAATGATATTTTTGTCTCTATGCAT
Source organism: Rutidosis leptorrhynchoides (assembly GCF_046630445.1). Lineage (NCBI taxonomy): Eukaryota > Viridiplantae > Streptophyta > Magnoliopsida > Asterales > Asteraceae > Rutidosis > Rutidosis leptorrhynchoides. The sequence continues at coordinate 323,172,694 of NC_092335.1, read as the reverse complement.
GGGACATATGTTTATGAGAAATGGAAATATGAAATCTTGTGATCTATTAAAATTATGAAATGATTATTTATGTTAAACTAATGAACTCACCAACCTTTTGGTTGACACTTTAAAGCATGTTTATTCTCAGGTATGCAAGAAATCTTCCGCTGTGCATTTACTCACTTTAAAGATATTACTTGGAGTCATTCATGACATATTTCGAAAGACGTTGCATTCGAGTCGTTGAGTTCATCAAGATTATTATTAAGTTAATTATAGTTGGATGTATTATGAAATGGTATGCATGATGTCAAATTTCGTTGTAAAGAAAGTTTGACTTTTCAAAAACGAATGCAATGTTTGTAAAATGTATCATATAGAGGTCAAGTACCTCGCGATATAATCAACTGTTGTGAATCATTTATAATCGATATGGACTTCGTCCGGATGGATTAGGACGGGTCTCTACAGTTGGTATCAGAGCGGTGGTCTTAGCGAACCAGTTCTTGCATTAGTGTGTCTAACTGATAGTTGTTAGGATGCGTTAGTGAGTCTGGACTTCGACCGTGTATGTATGTCAAAAGTTTTGCTTATCATTTCGTGTCGATAATTATTTGTTTATCATCCTTAAAGTCTAGACACGTCCTACTGCTTCTATTGCATAGACAGTGTATAGATAAATTCATATCTTAGCGTATCTGTTATTGTTACCTTTGCCTGACAGATTCCGTAGATTCCTCCGTAACTTATGGGATTTTAGTATTATATATGCATATGTAAACTATGTATTGCAGGGTACTAATCTACATCCTATAATCTATTTCTTATCGAAAATCCTTTATCTGATCTTACGAGATGAATCCCTCAACCAGTTCGAATTTCTCGGATTCCGACAGCTATTCCGATATGGAGTTTCACCTAAGCTCCAAAAGCAGTGTCACCAGAATGAATCAACCAATCATCTATCCCCAATTCATCTGATGAGTTCATAGTCAACTTAATCAATGGAAATGAGAAGAAGGCGATGCTTTCCATCAACCAAATTTCCCTCTTGGCGGTGAACCTGAAACACACACCGGCGAACCCATTCGAAACATTATCTTCACTCTCATTTCCTGGATACCACGCAACGACTATATGATATCAAAAATTCTAGACCGTATTCATTCGATCATTCCGATCGACAATCATTCCGGGATAATATAAGAAATCAACGAACTTCGCGCTCGAATAATCAATTTGGAGAATATGGTGCAAAATTTACCAGCTTCAGCAACATCATCGGCATCAACAGTACCATCAATAAACAGCACCAGTACCATCAACATCACATGCTTTAACATCTCATTCTGTATCTCCAGCATAATCATCGTATTACATGACATCCTACATCGATTATCTTCATTCTACGTATCGTTATACCTCATTTATCTTAGTTCGTCATGACAATTATGTAATCTCTAATGTTTTGAGATTATGTATTCTAGTGCTAATCGAAAATCAAATGAGCTTAATATCATATTAACTCATTAAATCCATGATTATATCTGAAGAAAATATATATGTATATATGTTTTCATAAAGATTGTAATTAAAAATTCTTTCGTACAAACTGTTAATGGTGAAAATATTTTAATGGGTAGGTACCAAGGAATATTTAGATCTCACTTTAATAAGTTATATTGTACATTCTTCGAATCTGATTCAACGGTCAATTACTATCCTACTTACATCCACAGATACATGTATCCGTTCACTGTAGAATAACCATTTTCATTCAATTTCATATTTGGATTTTGACCTATCAGAATCCAACAAGTGGCATAATGAAGAAAATATTGGACAAAATAAAATTTGTTAGAAACAAATAAATTTACTATGAGAAAATTTTGTTAAGAAACCACGCTAACAAGATTCTAGCTAACTGTTCCTAGCTAACTGTTAATTCAGTATTACATTTTATTTTATCGCAAGTTATTTATCGCAATTTAATTATCGCAAATTATTTATCGCAGTTTATTTATCGCAATTTATATTCTCGCAATTTTATTTATCGTCATTTAATTTCTGTTATTTACTTTACGCATTTTATTTATCGTCATTTAATTTCTGTATTTATTTTACGCACTTTAAATATCGGGACACATATACAAGGTTTTGACATATCATATCGACGCATCTATATATATTATTTGGAATAACCATAGACACTCTATATGCAGTAATGATCGAGTTCTCTATACAGGGTTGAGGTTGATTCTATAATAATATATATACTTTGAGTTGTGATCGAGTCTGAGACGTATACGGGTCACGACACGTATTAATTAATTCGAATGATATATATTAAGCTATATATGAATTATTGGACTGTTAACTGTGGACTAATAACATTGGACAATTAAAATGAATTAAAATATTGATTATAACATATGAAACTAAACATTTATTCAAGTTGCCACTTGATTTCATCTTAAACCTCGTTTGTATCTTAACGATTACAATCTGCGTTCAAACCTTTCACGATTCTTGAAAACACCTCAATCGAGAGAATGAACCAACTGTACTTCATCTACGAAAGAAAAGATTGATGCATATAGAGATGCACCTGAAAAACTCTCGGAACCTGAGTAAACGTTTAACACGTATCTGTGCTAGCTCCATTGACGTTTTTATTACCGAAAATAACTTTGCAATTCCTTTCCAAATTAGCCAATTTTGTCACAGCTCCAACAAGTCAACTTCGACTTTTCACTCAGATTAACTTATTATAACCCTGATATATAAGTTGCCTTTCATCATCGATACCGGAAAACTGTTTATATCTCACTACATTAGCAGTAAACTTACCAGCAACATCATTGATCTTTGACTTTATGAAAAATTATTATATTCATTGAAATCTTATCATCTACTCATCTGCATCTGATAACAAGAATTGCCGTACCAAATACCGAGAATCAGCAATCAGTATTTTGAAATCTCGCAGCATGTCTATATCAACAGTTATATGTAAACATATAACATTTATCTCTTAGAATTATGATCTTCCATTCTGAAATTCTGAAAAGTACCCAGTCTACAAATCAATACCACAAATTCTGAAAATGCTGATGAAGCAGCAAAAACTGTAAACGACCTTAATAGTCAAAAGTTTGATAATAAAGAATGGAAGGATGGGAACGCTCAATATAAAATTTAGTACTGAAAAACGGATTGAGCTAACCCTGAAGGAGACTGAGGACAAATACAAGGACCAAACTCTATATTCAAAGAATCCAGGTAATTTTGGATCCAATGAAATCTTCAGCAAATATCTTGTTCTGAAGTCATGTTAAATCTTGTGAAAAATCTTTCTTCATCAACCATCGAACTTAGAAATTCCAAAATATCATCATCAATATCTTCGATATTTCTGAGGATATTTTCATAAATATTCTCGTCCGAAATTATATACCTCTTCGTGCTTCCTGTGTATCATTATATTGGAAACATTCAATAGAAAATCTAGTACTGAAAAGGAGATTATGCGAAACTATGAAGAAAGCCGTGGACAAATCACAAAGAATAAGTTTGACTTCAAAGAATCCAAATGATTCAATGTCTGCTAAAGTCTTTAGTGAATATCTTGCTCCTTACTCTAAACCCTTGCAGACAATAGTTTCTATCATCCTCTGATCTTAGATATTCCGAGATATTATCGTATTTTTCATTATAAATACCCTCCATATTTATGAAGATATTTTTATAATTATTCTTATCTGAAATCATTAATCTCTTCGTGTTATCAGTGTTACATCATATAGAAACTGTTAGTTTCTATATTCTGTAAACTTTCGAGATTAAAATATGAATGTTATTGAAGTAATGTTGGGAACTGATGCATGAGTTAGTATAATATAATAACACTTGATCAACGTGATTATATTACAGTAAGTCATGCTGAGTTTCTAAATGGAACATGATGATTCACAGATTATAACGTCATCATGTGTCAGGTTACATAACTCTTTCATTCTGCTTAACTTATGAACATATCAAGAAAATATATTCTTGATAGTTCTATTCTCAGTGATGCAGGTAATTTGACAAAACAAATCGTGCTACTACCTTTTCCTTTCTACCTTGTATATTAGGATAATTCGAAACTCCATACCTATGAATTCTGGACCGTTACTTGCGAAAAGTAAACAAAAGCATGAAGCTCCGAAATAGAAAGGGGGTATAAATCGCAGTAAATAAGAGAGCGCATTAACTGTGGATGACAATAATTATAGGAGACAGAAGCAGGGACATTGAAATATAAGGGAAGATATAAAACCCAATAACAACACAGAAGTTACAAACCGTGGATATTAATACGAATAGCAATATAAAGACACGGTATAATTAAGAATAGTATCCCCCCAAGGCAATAGTAGAAGTAAACAGATTTTCTGGTGGAAGATTGAAAAGAAGGATGACAGATACATAGGTAGGAAAATATCAAGAATCAGAACTGGATGGAGCATTTCCACAATATTTTAGAAGTAGGAATAGAGGAAGAAAGTATAGGAATGGTGAAAGTAATGGAACGGAAGAAGTTCATTTATAGTGAAAATACCAGAAAAAGAAATCAAGGCAGATTTCCGCATTAATTATAGAGATCTTAATTTCCTTACTCGCCGAAGAATCAAATCTTTTAGATTTCGAAGATTTTCTTCAAATTCCTTGAATTCTGGAATTCAACCAAAACAACGTCAAAAGTTAAGACGCATCTTAATTTCTAAAAACAACCGGTTAAGACGAATCTCACTTACTCATTTCATTCTTTTGTGATAGCTTCATTCGTACTATTCGAGTAATCGAATTATTTTATCCGTATTACTCAATGATGATAAAACTTTATTCATCAACTCATCTTCGCCATGAAAACATACTTATTGTCAGCCATGACGATCCCTATCAAATTTCGGGGACGAAATTTCTTTAACGGGTAGGTACTGTGACGACCCGGGAATTTTCAACCAAATTTAAACTTAATCTTTATATGGTCTCGACAAGATAAGAAAAGTCTGTAATGTTGAATATCTAAATTTTTGAAATAGTTTACATGAAACCATTTGCCCTTTGACTAATTCCGACGATTCACGAACAATTAATTGTAATTAGATATGTGTATGTATGTATATATATATATATATATACATATACATATATATATATATATATTAATATACGTGTATAAATAATAATGTGAAATATTAAAATACAAATTAATCAGTAGAACTAAATGTGTAAAATAATATATAATAATGTATTTATTAAAAAGAATCCATATATAAACATATATGATAACTATACATACTCATTATTATATGTATATTGTAATATAAAAGATATAAATATTATTTGTTGAAATGTATAATATCTATCTTTATTATGAACTAATGTAATATAGTAAATAGATATATAATAATTATATATATAAAACATTAGTAAAGTATTCATATTTACATATATATGATGTAACTAATATGTAAATACAATTACATAATAATAATATATATATATGTAATGTGTAACTATTAAATATTCAATATATGTTATTATATAATATATTATATTACATAATTAATAATAAATAATATTAAGATATTAAATTAAATTATAAATTAAAACATAGTTACTAAAAATAATATTATTATCACCTTCAAGATTAATATCAATATTAGTATTATTAATATTCTTAAATAATATATAAATGTAAAATTTGATACATGTAATATATTATATCTTTATTATTATTATTATTATTAATATCAATTATTAATATCATTATTTTAAATTTACGACATAAATATAAAATTAGATGTGTATTAATATTATTATTACCATTTAATAAGTATTAGTATCATTTAAATTAGTATTATTAATAATATTATTTGTATCATTTTTATTATTAATTAATTTTTATTAAACTTATTGAAATTATCATTATTGTTATATTATTATTATTATTTACATAATTATTATTATTATTATTATTATTATTATTATTATTAAGATATTTATTAATTTATTAATATTAATTATATAAGAAAATGGTACGAATTAGTTTAGGGTTTCAATCAAGCTTTTACATTTTGTTTGTGTCTGATTTTGTTATCTTTCCAGATCAAATAAAGTGTACGAATCTGTTTTGAGTCGTTGCCAATTTTTATTTTATTATTTATTTATTTATTTATTTATTTATTTTTTTTCTCTGGCTCGATTTTCTTCTGACTACACGTTAGTTATAAAATAATCAATCTTCATTACAATTAGTCAATTCTTTCGTTATCTCCATTCTCTGCATCCCTTACAACCAGTCTTAAACAGAATCAAATTGCCAATTTAATCATTTTTTTTATATATCGATAACCTCTGTACATGTAGCTTTTTCTTCATATCTCGATTTCGAATTATATATACAAAAATGAAAATATGAAGACATATACATATTATTAAAATAAATATGACATAACTAACAAATTCATATATATACAATTGTTCGATTGCAATTATGTGTATTAATATATACAAATGATATAGGTTCGTGAATCCGAGGCCAACCCTATACTTGTTCAATGTCGTTATATGTATTTTTACTACAAAATACAATAGGTGAGTTTCATTTGCCTTTTTACCCTTTATATTTTTGGGCTGAGAATACATGCGTAATTTTTATAAATGTTTTACGAAATAGACACAAGTAATCGAAACTACATTATATGGTTGAATTATCAAAATCGAATATGCCCTTTTATTAAGTCTGGTAATCTAAGAATTAGAGAACAGACACCCTAATTGACGCGAACTCTAAAGGTAGATCTATCGGGCACAACAAGCCCCATCCAAAGTACCGGATGCTTTAGTACTTCGAAATTTATATCATGTCCGAAGGAGGATCCCGGAATGATGGGGATATTCTTATATGCATATTGTGAATGTCGGTTACCAGGTATTCAATCCATATGAATGATATTTTTGTCTCTATGCATGGGACGTATGTTTATGAGAAATGAAAATATGAAATCTTGTGGTCTATTAAAATTATGAAATGATTATTTATGTTAAACTAATGAACTCACCAACCTTTTGGTTGACACTTTAAAGCATGTTTATTCTCAGGTATGCAAGAAATCTTTCGCTGTGCATTTACTCACTTTAAAGATATTACTTGGAGTCATTCATGACATATTTCGAAAGACGTTGCATTCGAGTCGTTGAGTTCATCAAGATTATTATTAAGTCAATTATAGTTGGATGTATTATGAAATGGTATGCATGATGTCAAATTTCATTGTAAAGACAGTTTGACTTTTCAAAAACGAATGCAATGTTTGTAAAATGTATCATATAGAGGTCAAGTACCTCGCAATGTAATCAACTGTTGTGAATTGTTTGTAATCGATATGGACTTCGTCCGGATGGATTAGGACGGGTCTCTACACTTGAAGCCGAGCAATCTAAATTCTTGGATATGTTTAAACAAATAAATGTAACTCTTCCTTTCATTGATGTGATTTCAGGAATGCCTAGATATGCTAAATTTCTGAAAGATCTAATCACAAATAGAAAGAAAATGAAAGAACTCTCGGCTGTAACAATGAATGCTAATTGTTCTGCAGTGCTATTGAATAAGATACCAGAAAAACTTTAAGATCCAGGAAGTTTCACAATTCCATGTTTTCTGGGTAGTCTTAGTTCAATAGAAGCATTGGCAGACTTAGGTGCTAGTATAAATTTAATGCCGTATTCACTATACACTAAACTAGACCTTGGAGAATTGAAACCAACACGAATAAGCATACAACTAGCTGATCGATCAATAAAATATCCTAGAGGGATAATGGAGAACATGCTAGTTAATGTTGGTACTTTAGTATTTCCAGTAGATTTTGTTATTCTGAACATGGAAGAAGATTCTCGAGTTCCTCTCATATTAGGAAGACCATTCTTAAACACGGCTAAAGCAATAATAGACGTGTTCGGTAAGAAACTGACCCTAAGTATAGAGGACGAGAGTGTTACCTTTTCAGTTGATAGAGCAATGCAACAACTGCAATCTGCAGATGATACATATTATTATATTCAAACTATAGATTCACATGCAGAATTGTTAGAAGAATTTCCAGAATTACAAGGAACAGGAGAATGTTCTTTAGGAGAAGGAACTGAACCAATTGATGAAACTGAAATGTTAGCTACACTAATGGCTAATGGATATGAACCAACAACAGAAGAAATTCAAATGCTAAAAGAAGAAGACAGATATCGATATAAATCATCGATAGAAGAACCACCGACATTAGAGTTAAAGCCACTTCCAAACCATTTGGAATACGCTTATTTACATGGTGAATCTGAATTACCTGTAATAATATCGTCTTCTCTTACTGAAAATGAAAAATCTCAACTCATTTCTGTGCTAAGAGCTCATAAACCAGCTATTGCATGGAAGATTCATGATATTATAGGTATAAGTCCTTCGTATTGCACACATAAAATCCTTATGAAAAAAGGTCATAAAACGTATGTGCAACGCCAACGAAGAGTAAATCCTAATATGCAAGATGTTGTTAAGAAAGAAATTATTAAACTGCTTGATGCAGGTTTAATTTATCCAATCTCTGATAGTCCATGGGTAAGCCCAGTTCAATGCGTACCTAAGAAGGGTGGCATGACTGTCATCACAAATGAGAAAAATGAGCTTATTCCTACTAGGACTGTAACAGGATGGCGAGTTTGTATTGATTATAGAAAATTAAATGCCGCCACCAGAAAAGATCACTTTCCCTTACCTTTTATTGATCAAATGTTAGAAAGATTAACCAGAAATAGTTACTATTGTTTTCTTGACGGTTTTTCCGGATATTTTCAAATCCTGATAGCACCTGAGGACCAAGAGAAAACCACGTTCACGTGCCCTTATGGTACTTTTGCTTACAAACGTATGCCATTTGGACTTTGCAACGCCCCTACAACCTTTCAAAGGTGCATGATGGCGATTTTTCACGACATGATAGAAGAATGCATGGAAGTTTTCATGGATGACTTTTCAGTCTTCGGTGATACATTTGAAACATGTCTAGTCAATCTTGAACGAATGCTTATTAGATGTGAACAATCAAATCTAGTTCTTAATTGGGAAAAATGCCATTTCATGGTTAAAGAAGGCATCATTCTTGGACATAAAATTTCAAAGGAAGGAATTGAAGTAGATAGAGCTAAAGTAGATGTAATTGCTAAACTTCCACATCCCACCAATGTTAGAGGAGTTAGGAGTTTTCTAGGCATGCCGGTTTTTACCGACGTTTCATAAAAGATTTTTCTAAAATTGCCACTCCTATGAATAAACTCCTAGAAAAGGATGCTCCATTCATCTTTTCAGATGAATGCATCAAATCTTTTAATATTCTTAAAGAAAAACTCACTAATGCGCCGATCATGATAACTCCAAATTGGAATCTACCATTTGAACTAATGTGTGATGCAAGTGATTTTGCAATGGGAGCCGTTTTAGGACAAAGGATTGAAAAACGATTTCAACCTATTTATTATGCTAGTAAGACGTTACAAGGAGCACAAACAAATTACACAACTACTGAAAAAGAACTCCTTGCTATTGTCTTTACTTTTGACAAATTTCGTTCATATCTCGTTCTAGCTAAAACGGTGGTCTATATCGACCATTATGCTCTTAGATACCTATTTTCGAAACAAGATGCCAAACCAAGATTAATCTGTTGGATCTTACTCTTACAAGAGTTCGATATTGAAATCCGAGATAAAAAGGGAGCAAAAAATCTCGCCGCTGATCATCTTTCTCGTCTTGAAAATCCCGAATTAGAAGTTCTGAATGAATCGGCCATACAAGATAACTTTCCTGATGAATATCTATTGAAGATAGATTATAGTGAAATTTCATGGTTTGTAGATTATGCAAACTACTTAGTATGTGGATACCTTGAAAAAGGGCTGTCGTACCAAAAACGAAAGAAATTCTTTAGTGATATAAAACACTATTTCTGGGAAGATCCACATTTGTTTAAAAGTTGTCCCGATGGAATAATATGCCGATGTGTATTCAGGGATGAAGATAGTCAAATCTTAAACCACTATCACACAGGACTAACAGGAGGGCATTATGGGCCTCAACTTACAGCAAGAAAAGTTTACGATGCTGGATTATATTGGCCTACAATTTTCAAAGACGCACACCTTCTTTGCAAATCCTGCGATGCATGTCAAATGGCCGGAAAAATAAGTCAACGTGATGAAATGCCACAAAATATCAATCAAGTATGTGAAGTATTTGACATTTTGGGTATTGACTTTATGGGTCCATTTCCAAAATCTCATAATAATCTCTACATTCTCGTTGCCATTGATTATGTATCTAAATGGGCGGAAGCACAAGCTCTTCCAACTAACGATGCACGAGTTGTAGTCAACTTTTTAAAACGTCTTTTTGCAAGGTTTGGAACACCGAAAGCTTTAATAAGTGATCGGGGTACTCATTTTTGTAATAATCAACTTGAGAAAGTTCTTAAAAGATATGGTGTAACTCATAAAATCTCAATCGCTTATCATCCACAAACAAGTGGACAAGTTGAAAATACCAACCGAGCTTTAAAACGTATTCTAGAGAAAATCGTAGGATCAAATCCGAAGGAATGGTCTATGAAATTGGAGGATGCACTCTGGGCTTTTAGAATAGCCTACAAAACTCCAATTGGAACCACACCTTTCAGACTCGTTTATGGAAAAGCATGTCATCTTTCAGTAGAAATTGAGCATAAAGCATTTTGGGCTTTGAAGACATGTAATCTTGATTTACATGAAGCCGGACGTCTACGGTTAAGCCAACTAAATGAATTAGAAGAATTAAGACATGAAGCATACAAAAATTCGTTAATCTATAAGGAAAGAACAAAGAAATGGCATGATAAAAGAATCAGAAGTTCAAAAGAATTTAAAGAAGGAGATAGAGTTCTTCTTTTCAATTCACGATTCAAGCTATTTCCTGGAAAATTAAAATTAAGATGGTCTGGACCATTCATAGTCAAAAGAGTTTTCCCATACGGAACAGTAAAATTAATAAATTCAAATGGGATTGAATTTAAAGTTAATGGTCACAGAGTTAAACATTACATAGATAATCTAATGAAAGTTGAAGATGAAGTTAATCACAATTTCGACACCACAGCTAACTAAGTGTGGGAAGGTTCAAATCTTTTTAGGGTAATATATATTTCTGTTAGAGTTAGATATTCTGTTTTCGTGTAGTTTCTGAGAATGGAATCCTAATGGTCTTTCCCCAGCAGACCCTAAAGAACTAGTCTTCTCCCCCCATTCTGAATTTTTATTTTTTTTAGGTGTTACAAGATGAAGAATTCTTTTGATCTGAACCATGGTCTAATGCTACACGGTATGATTACTAAACGTAATAATGACACACTCCCGAGTGAACTGGTATCATTCATAAGAGAAAAAATGGACGGAGTAAGAAAAGAACTCAGAAAAGATCATCATAAGATACATTTTGGTAAAGGAAAATCAAAATCCGCAACAAAAAGAAGAGCACGACACCTTGAAAGATGTTATAAATGCAGAAAATGGTCACACGAAGGTAAATGTTCAAATAATCAAACATATTCAAATACCGAATTTGTTACTCTATGCAGAGAAGGACCGTTTATATGTTTAGAAGAAAAGATATTGAAGATTCGAGGTTATGCTTACGTAGCTATGGAGAACCAAATCACACGACTCTCATATGAGTCGGCTAAAGCAGGTCTCTGAGAATTCTTTCTCATAGGTAAGTATGTACAGTGTTTATTTTTATTTTTTATTTTTTTTTGCTTTTAACCTTTTGATAATAAAAGCTGAATCATTCACTATAAAGTATTAAATTGGTATTCAATAAAATTAGGTATGCGTAACCGAAATTATTGATATCATACAAAAATTTACTACATCACTGCGAAATTTACCGTTTATTCTTAAGGTATAAATATCTTTAATCAATCAAACCAAAATATTTCAGAAATTCGTCAGGAGTAAAACTAGGTAATATAGCCATAAATTACTTTACCGAAAAGGGGGCGTATATTTTTGATAATATTTGATTGATTAAAGTGGGATAAAAGACCAAAAAGATTTTTAATTTTAATTTTTACCATGTTTTTAAATTTAATATATACATATTAAATTAATATTGTAAACTTTTTAAAATCAATATATTTAAGTTTGTAAATATTTGAAAAAATTAATATTTTTAATATAAGTTTGTATGTATAAAAACAAAAATATAATATAAGTTTGGTGTGAATTTTTAAAATATTAATAATATGAATTTTTAGTTTTATACATTTTAAATTAAAGTTTGGTGTGAATTTAAAAACAAAATTTACTTTATTTCGTTAAGTTAAAAATTTGATTTTTAAAATTCGTCGTGAGTTGAAAACTAGGTCGTTGAACCAAAATTGCTTTACCCAAGGGCGGGACGAGAAATTTTATTATCATTATTTTTAATCTTATTGATTTAAAGTATGCCAAAAACATTTAAAAAACCCAAAAATCTTTGCTTTTAAAACAACGATTAAAGAAAGACAAATTTTAAAATTTTGTCGAGGGACGAACTAGGTCAACGTACCGAAACGCCCTCATTCCTAAAAAGAAACAAAATTTTAAAATTAATTACTTATTTGTTTTTATAAGTTAAGATTTTTTATATAAAAAAAAAAAGGCTTCGAGATCGCGGAGCTAGGAAGGTATCCACCTTCGAGATCGCGGAGCAACAAAAATACAGAAAGGATAAACTGGTCGAGACAGACCAGTCTCCATCCCCAATTCATTTTTTTCTGCGAAAAACCAACGAAAAAACACACACAAATCGCCATTTTACACCGTTTTTCATCAAATTTGTTGCTATATATTGATGTGGAGATTCCTACCTAGATCCCTTTCAAGAATAATGGTAATTCCTACATCCAAACACTCTTAAATTCGATTTTTTTTGTGTTCTTGAACTAAATTTACCTAATTTGATTTTGTTATTTTCTAGTGTAATTAGAATTAAATTGATGATATATTATACATGTATAACCTAGATTGATGCTATTTAACATGATTTGAAGCCAAAAACTTCAAAAAATTTAGAAATCTAGGGTTTGTGTTCTTGAGTAAAATTGGGGCTTTTTGATATAAACGAGTTATGCCCAATTTTTGTTATGAATTGATGCTAAATTAAGTAGTGTAACATGTGTGATGTGTTAAATGATCCAAACTTTGATTACAAACATGATTTTTGAGACAATTTGTTGACTTTTTAAGTAAAAATTGAATGAACTTGCTTAATTTGATATGAATACCAATTGGAACTCGTTTAATTGTTATAATGACTCTTTTTGATATGTTTTAGAAGTTATATACTTATGAACATTGTATACATTCCCATATTTGTTTATTTGAAAAAGTATAGAATTGATAAAAATATGAACATGTGTATAAATTTGATTCTTATTAAACATGTCATGTTAGTTATTTTTAATTGTTATTTTGCTAATACCAATGCATTTTTGGATGCGCAAATTCCTTTTTGTTTAATGTGTTTAGCAGAATGAACGAGGTGAATCTTCATCCGCGCCACAAAACTTGAATACTTATAATGAAAGTGACGAGGATCAAGATCTCAGTGAACAATATAAATAAAATCAACCGCACCCTTTTATTCCATTGTCACGAGCAGTTGAAGCAAATCTACACCCTAACTTACGATTTGACAGATTTTGGATAGACTATCCAAAATATCAGAGGAACTTGAGCATTCTTTGTCCCAAAGATGTTGAAGTGTCCAGGGTGATAGATTGGGCACCATTAGAGACAATGGGATTGGTCGAGCCAATAAGAGAATTACTTACACAAAGGTATGGTAATTATACTTTCAATGATTGGATTAATCTATTCACTATACGTAGACCTGTATATAAGGAATGGTGCGTTGAGTTAGTAAGTACTATTGAACTAAATGATGAAGTAACTAGGTTAACGGATAAAAGTTTTATTAGATTTTTATTAGGAGGTGTGATGCGCCGTATGTCTTTATTAGATATGGCTGAAGCTTTGTGTATTTATATGCCTGGAGAACTATTAACTGATGATTGTAGACAGTTAATAAGTAATGGTAGAAGAGTTGATTATGATTTTCATAATAATGAGTTGTGGAGTAGAATGACTAGCCATAATCATTTTTGTGGAGGTCATTATTCTTATACTGATATACATAGAGCTGAGCTTAGGGTAATCCATAGATTCATTTCCAACTCTATTACACAAAGGGGTAGAAATAAAGATAAAGTGACTGAAAATGATTTATTTTATCTGATGTGTATTAGAGACCCACAGAGCTTTGTAAATATTCCTTATTGTGTGGGTTATTATTTGTCGGAAATGATAAAGGGAATGCGAAACAATAGTATTATAGGAGGTGGTATTTTTGTGACTTTAATTGCCGAGTACCTCGGTGTGGATATTACTCGGGGAAGGGAGTTAGTACAAGTACCCCTTCCTCGTGATCAGATTGATATGCGGGTATATGCTGGTGCAAAGATTTTATTGAAAAGAAATAATGTTGCACAACCATATCAAGGGAATCATCCATAGGTAGAAAGAGGTCAACAACAAGGTAATGTGGGAGGGGAAAATCAGATGACAGAAATAGAAAGGTTTATGGCTCAACATGAGTATGAAATGGCTAGACAACGAGCATTTCAAGATTGGCAGTATCATCAAAGCCAAATCATAAGTCATTGTACACATGTAAGTCGAAATTACATTCCTACTCCAATGCCCATATTTCCTCCCTGGACTATAGAGAGCCGACCACCATACCCTACATATGACCCAGCTCAAGCATTCTACAGCATTTACGGCTATGAATGGAACCCCTACTGGTTTCAGCATCAACCCTAGTTTCCTTAGTTTTATTTATTTTATTATTCGTAATGTTGCTACATTTAATACTTATGTTGGTATTGTAATAGTTTTTATAATTTTCTAACTTTTATTATTAGATTTTATTAATTTTTAAATGTGGGGTGATATACCCAACTTCAAAAATATGTATATATATACTTGTAGTTTATCTCATGTACAAAACAGGGTAAAACAGCGCATTTTCAAAGACTGACATTAAGTTCAGCAAAAGTAACTAATTTTGACAACAAGATGCAAAATATATGTGAAATAACAACTGCAGGAATGAATAAATGATATGCACCATTTATGATTCAACAAACAAACGCCAATATGTTTGGAAACTTTGGTAAAATTTAATCATTTTTCTACGCAAATCACCCCCAATAATTTAAATTGTTACTGATTTCTTGCAAATGAGGGCATTGCAAGATCTTAAGTGTGGGAAGGGGTTAAATTCTTTCGGATTTTTAAAATTTTTTTTTACTTAAACACTTGGTTACCATTAAAAATACTAGTAATGCAGTAGTTGTATTAGAATCTAGTGCTCTCTGATAATAAAGAACAACCCTAGTCTTATATACTGACTACCCAATTCTAGTAAAAAATTTTAAAATTTTCAATTAAATGAACTCAAAATCATGTTTATACATATTTATGAGCAATAAAACTAGGTGTTAACACCGAAATTATTATTACCTCGGAAAGGACATAAATTGAGAAACAACCCAAAATGTTAGAATTCATTTAAAATGGAATAGAGGACAATAAAAAGGCAAAGAAAGGAAAATAAAAGCCAAGTGTGGGAAAAATTTACCAAGTTATTTAAAACATATATCACATATTTTTGTACAAATAATTGAAGATACTTTTGTTTTGGACAAAATTAACCGTTTTACCCGGTAACTTGTAATATATTTGAAAGAAAGATGGATCTACACGATGAATCAATTCCATCATTAAAAGGAAGTAAAGTTTCCGAAAAAAGAAACGCGCTTCTTGATTTAGGTCAGGAAGTTTTCGTCCAGACCAGTTGTAGAGTCTACGAAAAACCTTGAAAAGTTTTCTCAAAAATCAGCTGGAAATCCATAGACTTCAGCATCAAACAGGGTCGCCAAATGGTCAGACTTATCCTAACCATGAGAGGATCTGTCTCGTAAAATGGGGAGGGCGCCATTCAAATTCAAATTAGCTTGATAAGACTAATGAATCAGACCCCCAGAAAGGATAATCTCCTTAAAGATCAAAAATCAGCTTTTAAGACTAATATTACTCAATCCTTGAGATTGACTTTAAAGATTGAGAATTACAAACTCATGAAATTCGATGATATCTAAACTCGAGCTTGAACGAGAAAATATTTTGATCAAATTACAAACCGATTTGTTTTCTGAAAACCCTATTTTCAATGCGTTCATTACCATTGAACGTAAAATCCTAAGAATTCACCTGGAATTCATTACGTCACCTGAACCAAATCGGGTGTCAACCGTAAGAACGGTGGTTGCATAGCATGGTCGAAGACAGGACCTTGTGCCAGACCAAAAAACTATAGGGTGAGCTTTACTATTGCTCCTACAAAGGATAGTAATTGCATCCGACACGATATAGACCATAATTAAAAGCATGTCACAGGACATTGCCTTAACAGTTGCTTGTTCAACGCTTTCCTTTACAACCGGACGGTAGTTTACCGAAAGGTAATATACGGAGCAAGTAAACTGGACGTGTTGCTTTCCCAATACAAGGTTAGCAAGTAGGTGACACAAAACCATAAGTTTTGAGCTAAAATTTTCAAATCTGAAACCCACAAAACCCACAAAAACATTTTGCAACACCGGTGAAGGGTTATTCTGGAAAACTTATCTAGGGTAAAAGCTAGATTTTATTTTTGAAAGATCAAATATTTTCAAAAAGATCCAATTTCCTAAAGGATCTAAATTTTCATAGTCATGTGGGACTGTAAACCACATCGTTACTACCATTGTTTATACCGCCGTATAGAAATCACTGATGTACAAAGTGTGAAGAATAAAGAAGTGATTCTAGTATTTTTATTTCAAGACTATATTGCTTGAGGACAAGCAACGCTCAAGTGTGAGAATATTTAATAATGCTAAAAACAAACATATATTTCATAGCATTATTCCTCAAGAAAGACAAGATTTCAGTTGCAATTGTTCTATTTACAAGTGATATTCGTTTAAATAATAAAAGGTGAAGACAAAAGACAGATTCGACAAATTGAAGACGCAAACGACCAAAAAGCTAAAAAGTACAAAGTACAATCCAAGTGGTTCAAATTATTGATGAGAAACGTCAAGAAATTACAAAAGTACAAGTTACAAAACGCAAAGTACAAGATATTAAATTATACGAAAAGGCGTTCGAAAATCCGGAACCGGGACATGAACGAACTTTCAACTCGTGATGCAACGGAGTTAAAATTACAAGTCAACTATGTACATAAATATAATATAATATATAAATAATTCTTAAAATTATATATATATATTATATATATTTATAAACCGTCGGCAAGCTAGGAGCCAAAGTTGGTGAGCTGGAATCCAACACTCTGCGATCGCGGAGCTATGAAGAAGAATTCCATCGAGATCGCAGAGCACACCAAAACAGGAATGGGGCCTATAAAAGGCAACGCATTCGATTTATTTCATTACACTTTTATCAATCTATCTCTTACGATATATATATATATATATATATATATATATATATATATATATATATATATATATATATATATATATATAAATTTATAATTTTAATTTTAATTTTAATAATAAGGGTATGTTAGCGAATGTTGTAAGGGTGTAAGTCGAAATTCTGTCCGTGTAACGCTAAGCTATTTTTAATCATTGTAAGTTATGTTCAACCTTTTTAAATTAATGTCTCGTAGCTAAGTTATTTTTATGCTTATTTAAGCCGAAGTAATCGTGATGTTGGGCTAAAATATTAAAGATTGGGTAATCGGGTTTTGTACCATAATTGGGGTTTGGACAAAAAACGACACTTGTGGAAATTAGACTATGAGCTATTAATGGGCTTTATATTTGTTTAATTAAATGATAGTTTGTTAATTTAATATAAAGATTTACAATTGGACGTACCTATAAATAACCACATACACTCGATCGGACACGATGGGCGGGATATTTATAAGTACTAATAATCGTTCATTTAACCGGACACGGGAATGGATTAATAGTCAATGGACTTATTAAAACAGGGGTGAATTATATACAAGGACACTTGGTGTAATTATAGTTTAAGTCCCCAATTAGTTGGAATATTTGACTTCGGATATAAGGATAATTTGACAAGGACACTCGTACTTTATATTTATGACTGATGGACTGTTATGGACAAAAACCAGACGGACATATTGAATAATCCAGGACAAAGGACAATTAACCCATGGTAATAAACTAAAAATCAACACGTCAAACATCATAATTACGGAAGTTTAAATAAGCATAATTCCTTTATTTCATATTTAATTGCACTTTTAATTATCGTACTTTTTAATTATCACAACTTTATTTATTGTCATTTACTTTACGCACTTTTATTTATCGCAATTTCATTATTGTCTTTTACTTTACGCTTTAAATTAAGTTATATTTATTTTTAATATTTTACATTAGGTTTTAACTGCGACTATAGTTTTAAAATTGACAAACCGGTCATTAAACGGCAAAATCCCCCTTTTATAATAATAGTACTACTTATATTTATATTTATATTTTTACAAATATAATTTTAAAATATAGCGTTAAGCTTGGCTAAGATCCCCGTGGAACGAACCGGACTTACTAAAAACTACACTACTGTACGATTAGGTACACTGCCTGTAAGTGTTGTAGCAAGGTTTAGGTATATCCATTCTATAAATAAATAAATAACTTGTGTAAAATTGTATCGTATTTAATAGTATTTCCTTATAAAAATTAATACTATTACATATACCCCTCGCATAACATCAATCACTTTACAAGATTGGAAATAAGCTAGCAAACTTGAAAGTATTCTTGATTTTATGAAACTAGAACTTATAGAATTTATGAAGAACACTTAGAACTTGAAGATAGAACTTGAGAGAGATCAATTACATGAAGAAAATTGAAGAATGAAAGTGTTTGTAGGTGTTTTTGGTCGTTGGTATATGGATTAGATATAAAGGATGTGTAATTTTGTTTACATGTAAATAAGTCATGAATGATTACTAATATTTTTGTAATTTTATGAGATATTTCATGCTAGTTGCCAAATGATGGTTCCCACATGTGTTAGGTGACTCACATGGGCTGCTAAGAGCTGATAATTGGAGTGTATATACCAATAGTACATACATCTAAAAGCTGTGTATTGTACGAGTACGAATACGGGTGCATACGAGAAGAATTGTTGATAAAAATGAACGAGGATGTAACTGTAAGCATTTTTGTTAAGTAGAAGTATTTTGATAAGTGTCTTGAAGTTTTTCAAAAGTGTATGAATACATATTAAAACACTACATGTATATACATTTTAACTGAGTCGTTAAGTCATCGTTAGTCGTTACATGTAAATGTTGTTTTGAAACCTTTAGGTTAACGATCTCGTTAAATGTTGTTAACCCATTATTTATTATATCTAAAGAGATGTTAAATTATTACATTATCATGATATTATGATATATAAATATATCTTAGTATGATATATATACAGTTAAATGTTGTTACAACGATAATCGTTACATATATGTCTCGTTTCGAAATCATTAAGTTAGTAGTCTTGTTTTTACATATGTAGTTCATTGTTAATATACTTAATGATATGTTTACTTATCATTTATCATGATTATATAATGTAACAATATCTTAAAATGATCCATATGTATTTAGTAAGACGTTGATATAACGATAATATTTATATATATCGTTTTCGAGTTTCATAATTCAATAGTCTCATTTTTATGTATATAACTCATTTTTAAAATACCTAATGAGATACTTACTTATCATAAAATCATTTTAACTATATATATATATATATATATATATATATATATATATATATATATATATATATATATATATATATATATATATATATATATATATATATATATATATATATATATATATATATATATATCCATATATATTTCATCATATAGTTTTTACAAGTTTTAACGTTCGTGAATCACTGGTCAACTTGGGTGGTCAATTGTCTATATAAAAACCTATTTCAATTAATCAAGTCTTAACAAGTTTGATTGTTTAACATGTTGGAAACACTTAATCATGTAAATAACAATTTCATTTAATATATAAAAACATGGAAAAGTTCGGGTCACTACAGTACCTACCCGTTAAATAAATTTCGTCCCGAAATTTTTAAGCAGTTGGAGGTGTTCTCGTATCTTCTGGAAATAAGTGCGGGTATTTCTTCTTCATCTGATCTTCTCGTTCCCAGGTGAACTCGGGTCCTCTATGAGTATTCCATCGAACCTTAACAATTGGTATTTTGTTTTGCTTAAGTTTTTTAACCTCACGATCCATTATTTCGACGGGTTCTTCGACGAATTGAAGTTTTTCGTTGATTTGGATTTCGTCTAACGGAATAGTGAGATCTTCTTTAGCAAAACATTTCTTCAAATTTGAGACGTGGAAAGTTTTATGTACATCCGCGAGTTGTTGTGGTAATTCAAGTCGGTAAGCTACTGGTCCGACACGATCAATAATCTTGAATGGTCCTATATACCTTGGATTTAATTTCCCTCGTTTACCAAATCGAACAACGCCTTTCCAAGGTGCAAACTTAAGCATGACCATCTCTCCAATTTCAAATTCTATATCTTTTCTTTTAATGTCGGCGTAGCTCTTTTGTCCACTTTGGGCGGTTTTCAACCGTTGTTGAATTTGGATGATCTTCTCGATAGTTTCTTGTATTATCTCCGGACCTGTAATCTGTCTATCCTCCACTTCACTCCAACAAATCAGAGACCTGCACTTTCTACCATAAAGTGCTTCAAACGGCGCCATCTCAATGCTTGAATGGTAGCTGTTGTTGTAGGAAAATTCTGCTAACGGTAGATGTCGATCCCAACTGTTTCCGAAATCAATAACACATGCTCGTAGCATATCTTCAAGCATTTGTATCGTCCTTTTGCTCTGTCCATCAGTTTGTGGATGATAGGCAGTACTCATGTCTAGACGAGTTCCTAATGCTTGCTGTAATGTCTGCCAGAATCTTGAAATAAATCTGCCATCCCTATCAGAGATAATAGAGATTGGTATTCCATGTCTGGAGATGACTTCCTTCAAATACAATCGTGTTAACTTCTCCATCTTGTCATCTTCTCTTATTGGCAGGAAGTGTGCTGATTTGGTGAACTATTACCCAAATAGTATCAAAACCACTGGCAGTCCTTGGCAATTTAGTGATGAAATCCATGGTAATGTTTTTCCATTTCCATTCCGGGATTTCGGGTTGTTGAAGTAGACCTGATGGTTTCTAATGCTCCACTTTGACCTTAGAACATGTCAAACATTCTCCTACATATTTAGCAACATCGGCTTTCATACCCGGCCACCAAAAATGTTTCTTGAGATCCTTGTACATCTTCCCCGTTCCAGGGTGTATTGAGTATCTGGTTTTATGAGCTTCTCTAAGTACCATTTCTCTCATTTCTCCAAATTTTGGTACCCAAATTCTTTCAGCCCTATACCGGGTTCCGTTTTCTCGAATATCAAGATGCTTCTCCGATCCTTTGGGTAATTCATCCTTTAAATTTCTCACTTTTAAAACTCCTTGTTACGCCTCCTTTATTTGAGTAGTAAGGTTATTGTGAATCATTATATTCATAGCTTTTACTCGAATGGGTTCTCTGTCCTTTCTGCTCAAGGTGTCGGCTACCACATTTGCCTTCCCCGGGTGGTAACGAATCTCAAAGTCGTAATCATTCAACAATTCAATCCACCTGCGCTGTCTCATGTTCAGTTGTTTCTGGTTAAATATGTGTTGAAGACTTTTGTGGTCGGTATATATAATACTTTTGACCCCATATAAGTAGTGCCTCCAAGTCTTTAAAGCAAAAACAACCGCGCCTAATTCCAAATCATGCGTCGTATAATTCTGTTCGTGAATCTTCAATTGTCTAGACGCATAAGCAATTACCTTCGTTCGTTGCATTAATACACAACCGAGACCTTGCTTTGAGGCGTCACAATATATCACAAAATCATCATTCCCTTCAGGTAATGACAATATAGGTGATGTAGTTAACTTTTTCTTTAATAATTGAAACGCCTTTTCTTGTTCATCCTTCCATTCAAATTTCCTCCCTTTATGCGTTAATGCAGTCAAGGGTTTTGCTATTCTGGAAAAATCTTGGATGAACCTTCTGTAGTAACCAGCTAGTCCTAAAAATTGGCGTATATGCTTCAGAGTTTTCGGGGTTTTCCACTTTTCAATAGTTTCAATCTTTGCTGGATCCACCTGAATACCTTCTTTGTTCACTATGTGATCGAGAAATTGAACTTCTTCCAACCAAAATGCACAGTTTGAAAACTTAGCGTACAGTTTTTCTTTCTCAGCCACTCTAGTACTTTTCTCAAATGTTCTTCGTGCTCTTGATCATTCTTCGAGTAAATAAGTATGTCATCGATGAAAACAATGACAAACTTATCAAGGTATGGTCCACACACTCGGTTCATGAGGTCCATGAACACAGCTGGTGCGTTAGTCCATCCAAACGGCATAACCATAAACTCGTAATGACCGTAACGCGTCCTAAAAGCAGTCTTTGGAATATCATCCTCCTTCACCCGCATTTTATGATACCCAAAACGTAAATCAATCTTCGAATAAACCGACGAGTCTTGTAGTTGATCAAATAAGTCGTCGATTCTCGGTAGTGGGTAGCGGTTCTTGATGGTAAGTTTGTTCAACTCTCGATAGTCGATACATAACCTAAATGTACCATCCTTCTTCTTGACAAACAAAACAGGAGCTCCCACGGTGATGTGCTTGGTCGAATGAAACTACGCTCTAAAAGTTCTTGTAATTGGCTCTGAAGTTCCTTCATTTCACTAGGTGCGAGTCTGTATGGAGCACGAGCTATTGGTGCAGCTCCCGGTACAAGGTCTATTTGAAATTCAACGGATCGGTGTGGAGGTAGTCCCGGTAATTCTTTCAGAAATACATCGGGAAATTCTTTTGCGACGGGAACATCATTAATGTTCTTTTCTTCGAAATTGACTTTCTTGACGTGTGCTAGCACAGCATAGCAACCTTTTCTTATTAGTTTTTGTGCCTTCAGGTTACTAATAAGATTTAACTTCGCGTTGCTCTTTTCTCCGTACACCATTAAGGGTTTTCCTTTTTCTCGTATAATGCGAATTGCATTTTTGTAACAAACGATCTTTGCTTCACTTCTTTCAACCAGTCCATGCCGATTATTACATCAAAACTCCCTAACTCTACTGGTATCAAGTCAATCTTAAATGTTTCGCTAACCAGTTTAATTTCTCGATTCCGACATATATTATCTGCTGTGATTAATTTATCATTTGCTAATTCGAGTAAAAATTTATTATCCAAGGGCGTCGGTGATCAACTTAGTTTAGCACAAAAATCTCTACTCATATAGCTTCTATCCGCACCCGAATCAAATAAAACATAAGCAGATTTATTGTCAATGAGAAATGTACCCGTAACGAGCTCCGGGTCTTCCTGCGCTTCTGCCGTATTAATATTGAAAACTCTTCCGCGGCCCTGCCCATTAATATTCCCCTTATTTGGGCAATTTTTAATAATGTGGCCATGTTTTCCACATTTATAACAGACTACGTTGGCAGTACTTGCTCCCACACTACTTGTTCCGACATTACTCGTTCCGGCATTATTTGTTCCTTTAGTTCTGTTATACATTGGTCCGTAGACCTCACACTTTGTCGCGCTATGACCATTTCTTTTACACCTGTTGCAAAATGTTGTGCAGAACCCCGGGTGATTCTCTTCACACCTTTGGCATTGTTGTTTCTGATTATTGTTATTGTTGTGGTTGTTATTGTTGTTGGAACGATTATTGTAATTATTGTTGGGACGTTTATTGAAGTTGTTGTTGCGATTGATGTTGCGGTTATTGGGATAGTTATTGCGATTGTGGTTGTGATTGTTGTTGTTGTATTGGTGACTCTTGTCATTGTTTTCCTCCCACTTTCTCTTGACTTGTTTCATGTTAGCCTCTTCGGTCATCTGTTCCTTAATCCTTCCTTCGATCTGGTTCGCTAATTTGTGAGCCATTCGACTTGCCTTTTGTATGGAGGCGGGCTCGTGTGAACTCACATCTTCTTGAATTCTTTCTGGTAACCCTTTTACAAATGCGTCGATCTTCTCTTCTTCGTCTTCGAACGTTCTGGGACACAATAGGCACAATTCTGTGAATCGTCGTTCGTACGTGGTGATATCGAAACCTTGCGTTCATAATCCTCTAAGCTCTACCTTGAGCTTATTGACCTCATTTCTGGGATGATACTGCTCGTTCATCAATTGCTTGATTGCTGACGATGGTAGTGCGTAAGCAGCATCTTGTCCTACCTGCTCGAGATAGGTATTCCACCATGTTAACGCCGTACCTGTGAAGGTATGCGTAGCGTATTTAACTTTGTCCTCTTTAGTACACTTACTTATGGCAAACACCGATTCGACCTTCTCGGTCCACCATTTCAATCCAATTGGTCCTTTGGTTCCATCAAATTCCAAAGGTTTACAGGCAGTGAATTCTTTGTAGGAGCATCCTACACGATTTTTTGTGGAATTAGTTCCACTGCTAGATCCAGAGTTATTGTTATTTTGCATCGCAGCCTGTACTGCGACTATGTTTGCTGCAAGGAAAACACGGAAGTCTTCATCACTCATGTTCAAGTTCTGACGAGTTGCCGGTGCCATTTCCTTCAAAAATAGCCAAAAGAATTGAGTTAATCATATAGAATTTAAGAGTAGTCAATAGTATTTCATAGCATTATATGAACTTATTTATAAAAGCTTTTTCTTCATATTAGCATTTTATAGTTTTAATTCGGGTAGTACCTACCCGTTAAGTTCATACTTACTAGCTACTATACAACTTAACTACTATGCTTCTATATGAAAAACTTATTACAATAAAATTTCGCGTTCAAACTTTATACAAAAATATTACAACTTACAATACCGCTATTATACATATAGGATGAAATATAACACATAATAACATTGCTACTCGGCAGCTATAAAGGCAATTCTAGTTAATACGCAAGTTGTTCAGTAAAATAAATAAAGACACGTAATTCATAAGTCCAGAAACAAGTCATGCATTCTGGTTTTACTAAGACGACTTCCCATCCTTGATTTTGTGGAAAGTAACCGTTATGACCATTAGTTAGGCAGCATGTTGTAATGTCGTCAAAAGGACGAGGGTTTCGTAATGACCAACAGCCCCGTAACAATCTAAAAACCTTGTTTCTCATCTCAACTACCGAGTCCATCACTTGTAGGAACGTTTTATTTAAAAGTTGTAACCCAATGTTCTTTTTCTCAATTTGATGAGAAGCAAACATTATTAACCCGTAAGCATAACATGCTTCTTTATGTTGCATGTTAGAAGCTCTTTCTAACTCATGAAATCCTATGTTGGGATATGTTGAGTCAAAATAGGTTCTTAACCCGTAGTGTAAAATTACATTTGGGTTCCCCGCATTTAACGCTTTAAAGAAAACACAGCGTAACTTACGGTCTCCCCAATGTGATATACCCCACCTATCAAAGGAAAGCTTTTTATAAACTAAGGCATTTCTGGAAAGTCTTTCAAATGTTTGACAAGTTAATTTCGCCATAACTAAATGTGCTGATGAATTCTGACCGACTCTAGACAAGATTTCCTCAATCATATCCTCTGGTAGGTCTTCTAAAATATTCGGTTGTCTATCCTTAACGTCCATTTTGTTTTTATACTGTAAAATAGACAAGGATTAGATTCGTAAAAGATAATTAACAAACAATACAAGCAATTTTTACATAGAACATAAAAGGACAAGCACACTACAATACATATAATACACAACATGATTACAACCCTCTAATCTGAATCACTGGTTTCTTCTTCTTCGGACTTGGTTCGTTTTCGTAATTTTCTAGGGATATATGATGTTCCTCTGATACGAGCCGTCGTTTTCCACAATGGTTTAGAAAAACCTGGTGGTTTAGAGGTTTTCGGGTTATTGTTACAATTTAGGAAATACGGACGTTGCCGATACATATAAAGCTCATCGGGGTTGGAATCAGGTTTCTCTATTTTTATACCTTTTCCCTTATTATTTTCTTTTGCTTTATTAAATTGGGTCGAGGTAATTTCTATAACATCATCGGAATCCTCATCGGGATCCGATTCATCAGAAAATTGGTAATCTTCCCAATATTTTGCTTCCTCGGCGGAAACACCATTGACCATTATTGACTTTGGTCCGTTGGTTGAGGATTTTCTTTTATTTAATCGATTTACAGTAGGTATCAATATTTCTTCCTTCGAAACCTCTTCTTCTTCCGGTTCCTCCTCTTC
This sequence comes from Rutidosis leptorrhynchoides, assembly GCF_046630445.1. Taxonomy (NCBI): domain Eukaryota; kingdom Viridiplantae; phylum Streptophyta; class Magnoliopsida; order Asterales; family Asteraceae; genus Rutidosis; species Rutidosis leptorrhynchoides. The sequence continues at coordinate 323,146,101 of NC_092335.1, read as the reverse complement.
CGATTCCTCCTCTTCCGGTTCCTCCTCTTTCGGTTCCTCCTCTTCCGGTTCCTCTTCGGGAATTTGTGAATCTTCCCAAAGTATATTCGACTCTTCATTATTATTAGGTGAGTCAATGGGATTTGTACTAGTGGTAAACATCTATCACACAATATCAAACACATTAAGAGGTTAATATATCACATATTATTTACAAGTTAATAATTTATAGTTTCCAACAAAAGTGTTAAGCAATCGTTTTTAAAGAAAACACGGTCGAAGTCCAGACTCACTAATGTATCCTAACAAACTCGATAAGACACACTAATGCAAATTTCTGGTTCTCTAAGACCAACGCTCGGATACCAACTGAAATGTCTCGTTCATATTGATTATAAACGTTCCATATTAATTGATTTCGTTGCGAGGTTTTGACCTCTATATGAGACGTTTTTCAAAGACTGCATTCGTTTTTTAAAACAAACCATAACCTTTATTTTATCGACAAGGTTAAAAGGACACCACCTAGATTATCAGAAATGATAATCTAAAAATATCACACTTACACACTACCAATACATATTTGTTTACAATTTTAATATGTTACAACAAAGTAAATTTCGAATGCAGTTTTAAACAATATAATACAAGCATGCTGACTCCAAATCTTGTCCATATATTAGCATGCAACAGCGGAAGCTCTTAATAATCACCTGAGAATAAACATGCTTTAAACGTCAACAAAAATTTTGGTAAGTTATAGGTTTAATCTATATATTTATCAAATTGTAATAATAGACCATAAGATTTCATATTTCAATACACATCCCATACATAGAGATAAAAAATCATTCATATGGTGAACACCTGGTAACCGACATTAACAAGATGCATATAAGAATATCCCCATCATTCCGGGACATCCATCGGACATGATATAAAACTCGAAGTACTAAAGCATCCGGTACTTTGGATGGGGTTTGTTAGGCCCAATAGATCTATCTTTAGGATTCGCGTCAATTAGGCGTGCACTAATTCTCAAAATTAGTGATGTTCCCTAATTCTTAGGCTACCAAGCAAAAAGGGGCATATTCAGCTTCGATCATTCAACCATAGAAAGTATTTTCATGTACTTGTGTCTATTTTGTAAAACATTTATAAAGCTGCATGTATTCTCATCCCAAAAATATTAGATTTTAAAAGTGGGACTATAACTCACTTTCACAGATTTTTACTTCGTCGGGAAGTAAGACTTGGCCACTGGTCGATTCACGAACCTATAACAAATATGTACATATATATCAAAGAATGTTCAAAATATATTTACAACACTTTTAATACATTTTGATGTTTTAAGTTTATTAAGTCAGCTCTCCTTGTTAGTAACCTACAACTAGTTGTCCAAAGTTAGATGTACAGAAATAAATTGATATATATATTATCTTGAATCAATCCACGACCCAGTGTATACATGTCTCAGGCTAGATCACAAATCAAAGTATATATATTTTTGGAATCAACCTCAACCCTGTATAACTAACTCCAACATTACTGCATATAGAGTGTCTATGGTTGTTCCAAATAATATATATATATACATGGGTCGATATGATATGTCAAAACATTTGCATACGTGTCTATGGTATCCCAAGATTACATAATATATTAGAATACATGTATAATACAATATAAGTTAGCTAGGATATTATTTGTATAGAATCGTTACAATATTTCCCGTAGCTACAACAATCAAAAAATATCCAATCTTGTTTTACCCATAACTTCTTCGTTTTAAATCCGTTTTGAGTGAATCAAATGGCTATGGTTTCATATTGAACTCTATTTTATGAATCTAAACAGAAAAATTATAGGTTTATAGTTGGAAATATAAGTTACAAGTCATTTTTGTAAGAGGTAGTCATTTCAGTCGAAAGAACGACGTCTTGATGACCATTTTGAAAAACATACTTCCACTTTGAGTTTAACCATGATTTTTGGATATAGTTTCATGTTCATAAGAAAAATCATTTTCCCATAAGAACAAATTATAAATCAAAGTTTATCATAGTTTTTAATTATCAAACCCAAAACAGCCCGCGGTGTTACTACGACGGCGTATGTCTGGTTTTACGGTGTTTTTTGTGTTTCCAGGTTTTAAATCATTAAGTTAGCATATCATATAGATATAGAACATGTGTTTAGTTGATTTTAAAAGTCAAGTTAGAAGGATTAACTTTTGTTTGCGAACAAGTTTAGAATTAACTAAACTATGTTCTAGTAATTTCAAGTTTAAACCTTCGAATAAAGTAGTTTTATATATATGAATCGAATGATGTTATGAACATCATTACTACCTCAGGTTTTGTGGATAAACCTACTGGAAATGAGAAAAATAGATCTAGCTTCAAAGGATCCTTGGATGGCTTGAAAGTTCTTGAAGCAGAATCATGACACGAAAACAAGTTCAAGTAAGATTTCCACTCGAAATAAGATTGTTATAGTTATAGAAATTGAATCAAAGTTTGAATATGAGTATTACCTTGTATTAGAAATATATCTTACTGTAAATAAGAAAGATTTCTTGAGGTTGGATGATCACTTTACAAGATTGGAAGTAAGCTAGCAAACTTGAAAGTATTCTTGATTTTATGAAACTAGAACTTATAGAATTTATGAAGAACACTTAGAACTTGAAGATAGAACTTGAGAGAGATCAATTAGATGAAGAAAATTGAAGAATGAAAGTGTTTGTAGGTATTTTTGGTCATTGGTATATGGATTAGATATAAAGGATATATAATTTTGTTTTCATGTAAATAAGTCATGAATGATTACTCATATTTTTGTAATTTTATGAGATATTTCATGCTAGTTGCCAAATGATGGTTCCCACATGTGTTAGGTGACTCACATGGGCTGCTAAGAGCTGATCATTGGAGTGTATATACCAATAGTACATACATCTAAAAGCTGTGTATTGTACGAGTACAAATACGGGTGCATACGAGTAGATTTGTTGATGAAACTGAACGAGGATGTAATTGTAAGCATTTTTGTTAAGTAGAAGTATTTTGATAAGTGTCTTGAAGTCTTTAAAAAGTGTATGAATACATATTAAAACACTACATGTATATACATTTTAACTGAGTCGTTAGGTCATCGTTAGTCGTTACATGTAAATGTTGTTTTGAAACCTTTAGGTTAACGATCTTGTTAAATGTTGTTAACCCAATGTTTATAATATCAAATGAGATTTTAAATTATTATATTATCATGATATTATGATGTACGAATATCTCTTAATATGATATATATACAGTTAAATGTTGTTACAACGATAATCGTTACATATATTTCTCGTTTCGAAATCATTAAGTTAGTAGTCTTGTTTTTACATATGTATTTCATTGTTAATATACTTAATGATATGTTTACTTATAATTTATCATGATTATATAATGTAACAATATCTTAAAATGATCCATATGTATTTAGTAAGACGTTGATATAATGATAATCGTTATATATATCGTTTTCGAGTTTCATAATTCAATAGTCTCATTTTTATGTATATAACTCATTGTTAAAATACCTAATGAGATACTTACTTATCATAAAATCATGTTAACTATATATATATATATATATATATATATATATATATATATATATATATATATATATATATATATATATATATATCATCATATAGTTTTTACAAGTTTTAACGTTCGTGAATCACCGGTCAACTTGGGTGGTCAATTTTCTATATAAAACCTATTTCAATTAATCAAGTGTTAACAAGTTTGATTACTTAACATGTTGGAAACACTTAATCATATAAATAACAATTTCATTTAATATATAAAAACATGGAAAAGTTCGGGTCACTACAGTCAACCAAAACGCACAACCGTGCCAATTGGACCCATACACAAGTCCATCGAATCCACCTACATGTGAAGTGAGCTCTATAGCCGAGAATCACTTCACCCGACCCGTACTCATCCTACACATACATATGCACATAGGATATTAACACTCACCTTGTCGCCTTGATGAATGCCACCGAATAATCCGCAACTCGCCGATGGAATGTACGTATTCCATTTATCACATAACAAACAACACAATTAGGGTGGAGCACAACCCAACCCATATTGACAACTAGTGCAAATTCGACCCAATTGCACTTCCAAGTCCAAAACGCGCCCAAACTAACCAATAATCACTAACACTAGTGACAATGGTCCTAATATGCCAATTTAACCCAAACACAAGTGTTAAGCACTTGTCTTGCCCAATTTGACACCAAAACCCTAATTTTGACCCATTTCAAATTTAGTCAACCAACACACCCCAAATGAGTTCCAACACTTCCATAATCACTAATCATAGTGATTACACTCAATTTAAAGCCCTAAACAAGGCTAAATCATCAACTAACCCAAAACCCGCCTTCATCACTAATAAACCCGAATCCTAGTTATTATCTTCCATTAACAACTAGTGGGGTTCCATGTATGAACATACAATCAAAAGCCCTAAATTTAGATGAAGAACACGAAAATGAAATTCAGAGTAAGAGCTTACCACTAGTATCACCTTGAAGCTAAGAACGAGGAGAACAAACTTGTCTCTTACGCTTTCGATCAAAACCCGCTTCTTCCTTTCCAAAAGTCCCTTTGAATCAATTGGGGTTTGAAGTTTTTGAGAGGAAAATGAGAAGAAAAGGAAAAAGAAATGAAGAAATGAAATGAATGGATGAGATTAAGATCTCAAATCTGGCTCACATGCGAAATGACCAAAATGCCCTTGAACCTTATTTAAAATTACTAAAATCTGGCACCAGTTCGTCAGTATCGCCGCGCCGCGGCCACCTTTATCGCGCCGCGACATTAGGCGTGGTCTGGTGCCTGTCTTACCATGCCTCCTGATTCTGAATTGCTTGTATTATCGTGCCGCGACCCATACCTCCGCGCCGCGACCTTTAACATGGTCTGATCCGTTTTCTCGCACACATGAACTTCACACACGAACATGTCTCAATCCTTCATACTCTAGTCGTACCTACACGATACTCTTATATATCACGTACGGGAAAAAACGGGGTGTTACATCAAATGTTTTCATAAAGATCCAATTTCCTTAAAGGATCTAAATTTTTTTAGTCATGTGGGACTGTAAACCACATTGTTACTATCATTGTTTATACCACCGTATCAAAGTCACTGATGTATAAAGTGTGAGAATAAAAAAGTGATTCGAGTGAAATGTGATTTAATTTCAAGTTCTGTATTGCTTGAGGACAAGCAACGTTCTAGTGTGGAGATATTTGATAATGCTAAAAAGGAACATATATTTCATAGCAATATCCTTCCAATATGTAAAGCGTTTAGTTGTAATTGTTCTATTTTTAACTAATAATCGTTTATATTAAATAAGTGCGAAGACAAAAGAAGAAAATGAAGATTTAAAGACGCAAATGACCAAAAAGCTCAAACGTACAAGTTACAATCCAAGTGGTTCAATTTATTGATGAGAAACGTCTAAAAATTGACAAGAGTACATGCTGCGAAACGCAAAGTACAAGATATTAAATCATACGAAAAGTCGTTCGAGAAACCGGAACTAAGACATAAATCGGGCGTAAATGTACGAGACAACAGAGCCAAAATTACAAGTCAACTATGCACAAGAATATAATATAATATATAAATAATTATATAAATTATATATATATATATATTATATTTATATATTAAATAAATAAGTCAACAAGCTAGGAAACAAAAGTTGGTGAGCTGGATACTGAACCTCCACGATCGCGGAGCTGCATAGGGTAAAACCTCCACGATTGCGGAGCTGCCAAAATCAGAATTTTCCTATAAAAGGCACGAGCTTTTGCCGAATCCAACACACCATCTACATATCTCTCCCATATATATATATATATATATATATATATATATATATATATATATATATATATATATATAATTTATATTATTTTGTTTTATATTAGTTAGTTTGGGTAATGTAAACGGTTATTTTACGGGTTTTAAAGTCGGAGCTCTGTCCCTGTAACACTACACGATTAATGATCACTTAAGCTAAATTCTCCTTTTTAAATTAATGTCTCGTATTTAAGTTATTATTATGCTTATTTGAGCCGAAGTAATCGTGAATGTTGGGCTAAATATTAAGACGGGGTTATTGGGCTTTGGACCATAATTGGGGTTTGGACAAAAGACCGACACTTGTGGAAATTGGACTATGAGCTATTAATGGGCTTTATATTCGATTAACTAAATGATATATTGTTAATTTAATGTAGAGATTTACAACTTGACGTATTTATATATAACCACATACGCTTGATCGGGTACGGTAGGCGGGATATCTATAAATACTAATAATTGTTCATTTGACCAGACACGGGGATGGATTAATAGTCAATAGACTCATTAAAACACGGGTGGATTACATTCAAGGGTAATTGGTGTAATTGTTAATAAAGTATTAAAACCTTGGATTACACGCAGTCGATAACCTGGTGTAATCATTAACAATGTATTAAGACCTTATTACGGTTTAAATCCCCAATTAGTTGGAATATTTGACTTCGGGTATAAGGTTAATATGGCGAAGACCCTCGCACTTTATAATTATGACCGATGGACTATTATTGACAAAACTAGATGGACTTATCAAATAATCCAGGACAAAGGACAATTAACCTAGGATAATAAATTAAAATCAAAACGTCAAACATCATAATTACGAAAGTTTAAATAAGCATAATTATTTTATTTCATTTCTTATCGCAATTTTATATTTCGTCATTTAAATATCGTTATTTATTTTACACTTTAAATTAAGTTATATATAATAATATAATATTTTTCATTAGGTTTTAATTGTGACTTAAAATATAAAATCGACAAACCGGTCATTAAACGGTAAACCCCCTTTTATAATAATAATAATTGTAATGTATATATATATATATATATATATATATATATATATATATATATATATATATATATATATATATATATATATATATATATATATATATATATATATATATATATATATATATATATATATATTGTACAAATATAGTTATATAAAAATATAGTGTAAAATAAGCCGTCTCCCTGTGGAACGAACTGGACTTACTAAAAACTATACTACTCTACGATTAGGTACACTGCCTATAGTATTGTAGCAAGGTTTAGGTATATCCCATCTGTAAATAAATAAATAAAACTTGTGTAAAATTGTATCGTATTTAATAGTATTTCGTATACACCGCTGCACACATCAACACCCATTTGACACCTATTGCATTTTTTCCCTCTGGTAGATCTACAAGCTTTCGTGTATCATTTTTCTTGATCATTTCAAGTTCAGCTTTCATGGCTTCATTCCATTCATCATGTTTGGAAGCTTCTATATAGCTTTCGGGTTCCAAAACAACAAGATTACAAGACTCGTAAATATCAGCAATTTGTCTAGTTCTCAAAATTTATATGTTAGTTGTGTCTTCGACATCAAATTCTGGATCATCGGAATGAGATTCATCCTGGAGACTTGAAATGGCAGCTTCATGCCTTTTAACTTCTTTCATATTCCAATCCCAATAGGCTCCTTCATTAACAGTCGCATCTCTACTTTTGAAATCAACGTGCGAAGCCATGAACAAGTGTTCATTTGCTTTCTAATTTTCTTCAGAGACGTTTGCTAACTGAAGTTCCTTTGTTTGGCACTAATTTTTCTTTGCTCTACAATAATTCTCAATATGTCTAAACTTTTTGCAAAAATTGCGCTTAAAGTTTGGTTTATCTTTGAACCAACAATCAACATCTTGATTATTTGTTTTTGGAAAAGTACCTTTGTAATTTCATTTCTTGTACGTGTTTTGTCTTGAATTTCCAATCTTGTTATTTTTCAAAGACGCTTGAAAAGCACCTTCAACATTTTCTTCAGATCTCATAGAGACCCTCTGCTCTTGTGCTTGAAGCTTACTGGTTAGTTCACAAACCGTACGCATACTAACATCACAAGATTCTTCTATTGCAGAAATTTTGGCTTCAAACTTTTAAGGAACACTTATCATGATTTTTTCCACCACTTTCTGTGTGACGACCCGGAAATTTCTGACCAAATTTAAACTTGATCTTTATCAAATTCTGACACGATAAGCAAAGTCTATTAAACCGACTCCCAAAATTTGTTTGAATTACTTTTCAATAAATGCATTGGACCTTTGACTATCCCCGACGATTCACGAACAATTGTTTGTAAACAACTATATATATATATATATATATATATATATATATATATATATATATATATATATATATATATATATATATATATATCTATATATATATATATATATATATATATATATATATATATATATATATATATATATATATATATATATATATATATATATATATATATATATATATATATATATATATATATATAAGTATAAATGTAAGTATTAGAAATTATAAAATGTTATTAACCCATTAAAAATTATATATATATATATATATATATAAAATATTATATAAAATAAGTTGTTACTAAAATAAATCTATGTATAAATGATTTCGATAATAATTATTATCATATGTATATATATATATATATATATATATATATATATATATATATATATATATATATATATATAAATTATAGATATTATTATTGTCGAAATTCATTTTTAAGAAAATAACATATCAAGTAAATATATATATATAATACTTATATATATAAGACAATTATATTTAATATACAAACACATATTATATGATGTATTTACATAAAATGAATAAATAATATTCAACACATGTTATATGTGGTACAATTATAATATGTACTATTAATATGTTAAATATAATTACACATTAAAAATATGATTGTTATAATATTACTATTATTATTTTCAATAATATTATTAATGTTAATAATAATATTTGTATCATAATATTATTATTTCTAATACCAGATATATATATATATATATATATATATATATATATATATATATATATATATATATATATATGAAATTTGATATGAATAAGTTGATATATATAAATTGATGTATTATTATTATTATTATTATTATTATTATTATTATTATTATTATTATTGTTATTATTAATAATATTAGTATAATTAGTATTATTGTTATTAACATTATTATTGTTATACATTTATGATAATTGTTATTATCATTAGTAATATTATTATTACTATTATATAAGTTTGTATTATTATTATGTTTAATATTAAAGAGCATTATTATTATAGTTATATTTATTAATTATAATCTATAAAAATAAATATATAAATATAGGTGATATACATATATAGATACATATAAATTCGAATAAATATATACAGATATATATAAATACATATACATATACAAAATAACAGATTTATATATGTATAAATACATATACAAATATAGATTATAAATAAATATAAATATATATATAAAATTACGGATATATACAAGTAAATGTAGAAAAATACGTATTTAAAGATTACAGAATCCAAAATTGGTTTCACATACCCATCCATACTATATCTGATTTTTGTTTCTATCCTCAAATTGCTTCATATCATTATTGTTAGTACCAATTTGTAACAATTATATTCAATTTTCAATTTTTTTATTTTATTTTCTGTCCTTGTCTGATTAAATCAACTCTCACATTTTTATATAGAATGATCCATTCCAGAGGTTACTTAATCCATACAACCCTCTATATCAATTATCACTACCACTGATTCTTAATTCTGATAACGTAAGTATTTTTCTTTTAAAAAAAAACATGTCGACACCTCTGTTTTTTTACCATGAATTACCAAAGCTCGAATTTGAAATAATTTTCAAAAAATAATAATGCAATCATGTTAGGAATACTCTAATGAATCTTTTTGCAAAGTTTTAAAATCCAAATCCTTATATCGATTCTTAATTTTGAGGTCAAACATTTATTTTTAAAAGTCAAACTGTCTGATCTTTATGAAAATCGAATTTGTTTTTATGTTCTAAGTTAAATTAAGGGTTTACAAGTTTTTAGGATTGATTTGGAACGTAATTCATTCAGGAATCGTGGTCTAAAACGTATTAAAAAGTCGAATTTGATTTTGAGTTCTTGAGTTCTTTATATGTCTGTACAGAATCGATTTTTAATATTTTTTTTATTTCTTTTGATTAAAACTTATTCAACATATTTGATCCTGATTATTTGGCAAATTTAAAAAGAAAAAACTATAACAAAATACGTCTGTTTAAATAAGGGATTATGGTCGATGGATTATAGAGGAAGAAGATGAAACAGAAATGTAATATATATATATATATATATATATATATATATATATATATATATATATATATATATATATATATATATATATATATATATATATATATATATATATATATTTAAGATGGTATTAAATCAAAAAATCTGAATTAATTGGATGGTTAAGGTTCTTGATGGGTTAGCAAGAGGTCTCGGGTTCAATTCCGGCTAGTGATAATTTTTTTTAAAAAAACCCACTTCTTTTGAGGTAGAATTTCCATAATTATTATTATTATCATTGTTATTCTTATTAAATATGTTATTATTATTATGATTATTATTACTAATCATTATTATTATTGTTATTAGTATTGTTATTATTAGTTATTAATATTACAAGTATTATAATTATTATTATTATTAATGTTAAAAATAAGTATTAAGTATCATCCATAATATTATTATGATTATAATTAAAATTATAATTAATATTAATACTATTGACATCATTAAAAAATATAATTTTTACCATTTTATTTTTATTAGAATAAGTATCGTTATCATGATTATGATTATTATTGCTGTGAAAATAATAAAATTTATTATTATTATTGATAACATATGTATTATTATAAATATAATCATTATTATTATTAACATGATTATCATTATTAATATAGTTATTATTATTATCATTATGATTACTTTTACAAAAATTATTATTTTGTTTTCATTAAAACTATCATTATTATTATTATTATCAGCATTATCTATATCAATATTACTAAAAACAATTACGTTTATGAAAATAAAAGTTTAAAGGATATTATTAAGATTGTAAGCATGTTTTAATCATATTATCTAAGTTTATATAAATATTCATAAATATCATTTAACGTATTTTTATTAAAATACTAATCATATACATATTAATATAACTATATAAATATTAAACACTTTAAATATATACACAAACCAAATAAGTACAATATATAATTTAAGATGTAATATATAAATTTATTCGATTACCATTATATGTGCTAATATATATATAAATGATATAGGTTCGTGAATCCGAGGCCAACCCTGCATTGTTCAGTTTCGTCATATGTATTTTTACTACAAAATGCAGTATCTTGAGTTTCATTTGCTCCCTTTTACTCTTTACGTTTTTGGGCGGAGAATACATGCAAATGATTTATTAACTGTTTTACAATATTTATATGCGTGAGTTTCATTTGCTCCCTTTTTAAATGCTTTTGCAATATATATTTTTAGGACTGAGAATACATGCGCTATTTTTATAACTGTTTTACGTAATAGACACAAGTAATTGAAACTACATTATATGGTTGAATGGATCGAAGCCGAATATGCCCCTTTTATCCTGGTAATCTAAGAATTAGGGAACATCACTAATTTTGAGAATTAGTGCACCCCTAATTGACGCGAATCCTAAAGGTAGATCTACGGGAACTAACAACCCCCATTCTGGAATTTGGAATGCTTTAGTACTTCGAGTTTATCATGTCCGATGGGTGTCCCGGAATGATGGGGATATTCTATATGCATCTTGTTAATGTCGGTTACTAGGTGTTCACCATATGAATGATTTTTATCTCTATGCAGTTTGCAAAATGCCTGATATGAGATGTATATTTATGGAAAAATGAAATCTTGTGGTCTATTAAAATTATGGAAATGATTGATTACGATAAACTAATGAACTCACCAACCTTTTGATTGACACTTTAAAGCATGTTTATTCTCAGGTATGAAAGAAATCTTCCGCTGTGCATTTGCTCATTTTTAGAGATATTACTTGGAGTCATTCATGACATATTTCAAAAGACATTGCATTCGAGTCGTTGAGTTCATCAAGATTATTATTAAGTCAATTATAGTTGGATATATTATCAAATGGTATGCATGCCGTCAACTTTCGATGTAAAGAAAGTTTGTCTTTTTAAGAACGAATGCAATGTTTGTAAAATGTATCATATAGAGGTCAAGTACCTCGCGATGTAACCAAATGTAATGTATTCGTCCAAATGGATTAGGACGGGACATTAGAGTTGGTATCAGAGCGGTGGTCTTAGCGAACCAGGTCTTGCATTAGTGTGTCTAACTGATAGTTGTTTAGATGCAATAGTGGGTCTGGACTTCGACCGTGTCTGCATGTCAAAAGTTTTGCTTATCATTTCGTGTCAAAAATCATCTACTTATCATCCTTAGGAAATTACCTGCTTATCATTCCTAGTCTAGACACATCTTACTGCATTGATTGCATGAATAGTGTATAGACAAAATTCATATCCTAGCGTATCTGTTACTGTAGATTTGCCTGACATATGCCGTAAATTCCTCCGTAATCTACGAAATCTTTTGTTCTATATATATAAATATTCTATGTAATTAGAATACCATCCGATAGCCGAAAATTATTTCATATTGAAAAATCTTTTATTCGAAAGTACGAAATGGGACTCGTCACTAGTTCAAGTTCTTCGAAACCCGACAGCTATTCCGACATGGATGTTCACCTAAGCTCCGGAAGTAGCGTCACCAGAATGAATCAACCAATCAACCATCCCTAATTTATCTGATGGGTTCGTAGCCTACTTAATCACTGGAGACAAGAAGAAGGTGATCTCTTCCATCAACCAAATTCACCTCTTGATGAAGAACCTGAAGCACTTACCGGTGAACCTGTCCGAAACACTATTTTCACCCTCATTTCCTGAATATCTCACCACGATTATGTTCTATCTAAAATTCTAAACCTTATTCATCCGCTCGTTCCGACCGACAATCATCCCGGAATAATGGAAGAAGTCAACGAGCTTCGCGCCCGAGTTGTAGCCTGGGAAAATATGGTGCAAAACATACTAGCTTCAAAAACATCACCGGCACCAATAGTACCATCAATAAACAGCACCAGTACCATCAACAATCAATGCCTCAACATCTCATTCTGTACCTCGAGTATAATCATCGTTCTACGTATCGTTCTACATCAATTATCTTCATTCTTCATGGCGATTATGTAATCTCTAATGTTTTAGTGATTATGTATTCTAGTTCTAACGATAAATCAAATGAGTTTAATGTTATATTAACTCATTAAATTCATGATTACATCTGAAGAAAATATATACGTATATATGTTTTCATAAAGATTGTAATTAAAAATTCTTTTGTACAAACTGTTAATGGTGAAAACATTTTAACGGGTAGGTAATACCTGAGAAATATTTAAATTTCACATTAATAAGTTACACAGTACATTCTTCCAATCTGATTCAACAGTCATTTACTATCCTACTTACATCCACAGTTATACGTATCCGTTCATCGTAGAATAATCATTTTCATTCAATTTCATAATTGGATTTTGACCTATCAGAATCCAACAAGTGGCATAATGAAGAAAACATTGGACAAAATAAAATTTGTTAGAAACAAACAAATTAATTATGAGAAATTTTGTTAAGAATCCACGCTAACTATTCCTAGCTAACTGTTCCTAGCTAACTGTTAATTCCTTATTACATTTAATTATCGCAATTTAATTATCGCAATTTTAATTCTCGCAATTTTATTTATCGTCATTTAATTTCTGTTATTTATTTTATGCACTTTAAATATCGGGACACGTATACAAGGTTTTGACATATCATATCGACGCATCTATATATATTATTTGAAATAACCATAGACACTCTATATGCAGTAATGATCGAGTTAGCTATACAGGGTTGAGGTTGATTCCAAAATAATATATATACTTTGAGTTGTGATCGAGTCTGAGACATGTATACAATGGGTCACGACACGTATTAATTAATTCGAATATAATATATTAAACTATATATGAAGTATTGAACTCTAACTGTGGACTATCAACTGTGGACTACTAACATTGGACAATTAAAATGAATTAAAATATTAATTATAACATATGAAACTAAACATTTCTTCAAGTTGCCACTTGATTTCATCTTAAACCTCATTTGTATCTTGACAATTACAATATGCATTCAAACCTTTCATGATTCTTGAAAACACCTCAATCGAGAGGATGAACCAACCGCACTTCATCTACGGAAGAAAAGATTGATGCATATAGTTATGCACCTGAAAACGCTCGGCACCTGAGTAAATGTTTAACATGTATTTATGCTAGCTCTTTTGGCATTGTTATTTCCGAAAAATAACAATGCAATTTCTTTTCAGAATAGCCAATTTTGTCACAGCTCCAGCAAATCAGTTTCAATTTTTCATTCGAATAAACCTTATTATAAAGATTATCCCTTCGTCATCATTACCAGGGAACCTTTTATATTCCACCACATTAGCAGTAAACTTACCAACAATTTCATTACTCACTGGCTTAAATCTCTCCGATAAATCACTATATTTATCTATTGAAACCCTATCATATACTCATCTGCATCTTGTAACGAGAACTGCCATACTAATTACCGGGAATCAACAATCGGTACTTTGAAAAACTCACAGCATGTCTACATCAACAGTTATATGTATAACATTTATCTCTTAGAATTATAATCTTCCATTCTGAAATTCTGAAAAGCACCCAGTCTACGAATCAATACTCTGAATGTTGAAAATGCTGATGAAGCAGCAAAATTGTAAACGACCTTAACAGTCAAAAGTATAATGATAAAGAATGGAGTGTTGGAAACACTCAATAGAAAATTTAGTACCAAAAAGCGGATTATGCGAAACTATGAAGGAGGCCGTAGACAATTCACCAAGACTAAACCTACCTCCAAAGAATTCAATGATTCAGTGTCTGCTGAAATCATTAACGAATACCTCGCTCCTGGCTCTACACTTTTACGGATAAATCTTAATCATCATCCCTCGATATTAGAAATTCTAGGATATCATCGTATCTTTCATTATAAATATCCTCGATATTTCTGAAGATAATTTCATAACTATTCTTATCAGAAATCCTTTACCTTCTTGCGTTATCAGTGTTACATCAGAAAGGAAATTGTTTTCGTTTCTAAATTCTGAAAAATTTGAATTAAAATATGAATGTTTTTGAAGTAGTGTTGGGAACTGAAGCATGAGTTAGTATAATATAATGACACTTGATCAACGTGATTATATTACAGTAAGTCATGCTGAGTTTCTAAATGGAACGTGATGATTCACGGATCATAACGTCATCATGTGCTATGTTACACGACTCTTACATTCTATTTAATATATAAATATATCAAGAACATAATTTTTTGATAGTTCTATCTTTTCTATTGAATTCTGGTAATGTAACCAATCAAGATCGTGCTATTACAATTTCTTTCTTAGAACATTAGTCATGTTCATTCGAAACTTCATACCTACGAATTTTGGACCATTATTCGCTTGATTTAAAATTGGGAAGAGAAAACAAAAGCATAGAGTTCTGAAATATAAAGGAGAATATAAAGTCCGATAAAAACACATAAATTACAAACTGTGTATGTCAATGTTTATCGCAACATAAAGACACAGGAGAATTAAAAACACTATAACCCCAAGGGCAAAATAGAAGAAAACAGATTCCTCCAGTGGAAGATGGAAAAGGAGAATGATTGTTACGATAGTAAGGATAAGGATAAGGATCAGAACTGGATTAAGCATTTTCACAAACTTTTGAATTTGGGAATTGAGTATAGGAGTGATAAAAGTAATGAAACGAAAAGGGTGAATTTATAGTGAAATATCAGACAAAGCAATCAAGACAGATGACCGCATTTAATTAAAGAGATCCTAATTCCCTTAAATCCCGAAGAATCAGATCTTATAGATTTCGAAGATTTTCCCTAAATTCCTTGAATTCCGGAAATCCACCGTGACTACATCAAAAGCTAAATCTCTATCTCAATCTTTTGAGGCAGCTTCATTCATACGCTTCGAGTAATCGAATTATCTTATTCATATTACTCAACGGTGATAAAACTCTATTTATCAACTCATATTCGTCGTGAAAACATTCTCATGGTTAGCCATGACGATCTCGATCAAATTTCGGGACGAATTTTCTTTAACGGGTAGGTACTGTGACGACCCGGAAATTTTTGACCAAATTTAAACTTGATCTTTATCAAATTCTGACACGATAAGCAAAGTCTATTAAACCGACTCCCAAAATTTGTTTGAATTACTTTCCAATAAATGCATTGGACCTTTGACTATCCCCGACGATTCACGAACAATTGTTTGTAAACAACTATATATATATATATATATATATATATATATATATATATATATATATATATATATATATATATATATATATATATATATATATATATAAGTGTTAGAAATTATAAAATGTTATTAACCCATTAAAAATTAAATATATATAAAATATTATATAAAATAAGTTGTTACTAAAATAAATCTATGTATAAATGATTTCTATAATAATTATTATCATATGTATGTATATATATATATATATATATATATATATATATATATATATATATATATATATATATATATATATATAAATTATAGATATTATTTTCGTAATAAATTTTTAGAAAATAACATATCAAGTAAATATATATATAATACTTACATATATAAGACAATTATATTTAATATACAAACACATATTATATGATGTATTTGCATAAAATGAATAAATAATATTCAACACATGTTATATGTGGTACAATTATAATATGTACTATTAATATGTTAAATATAATTACACATTAAAAATATGATTTTTATAATATTACTATTATTATTTTCAATATTATTATTAATATTAATAATAATATTTGTATCATAATATTATTATTTCTAATACAAGATATATATATATATATATATATATATATATATATATATATATATATATATATATATATATATATATATATATAATTTGATATAAATAAGTTGATATATATAAATTGATGTATTATTATTATTATTATTATTATTATTATTATTATTATTATTATTATTATTATTATTATTATTGTTATTGTTATTATTAATAATATTAGTATAATTAGTATTATTGCTATTAACATTATTATTGTTATACATTTATGATAATTGTTACTCCCTCCGTCCCACCAGAAGTGTCCACTTTGACTTTTTAGTCTTTTCTAATTTAACTTTGACTTTAGATATTTTTGTTGATTTTATATAATAATTGATGAAAATTATATCAGTGAAAAAACACCATTAAAACTCAATCCATTCATATAATTTTCATCAAATATTATATAACACAACCATAATTATTTATAGTCAAAGTTGACAAATAAAGACTGTCAAAAGTCAAAGTGGACGCTTCTGGTGGGACGGAGGTAGTATTATCATTAGTAATATTATTATTACTATTATATAAGTTTGTATTATTATTATGTTTAATATTAAAGAGCATTATTATTATAGTTATATTTATTAATTATAATCTATAAAAATAAATATATAAATATAAGTGATATACATATATAGATACATATAAATTCGGATAAATATATACAGATATATATAAATACATATACATATACAAAATAACAGATTTATATATGTATAAATACATATACAAATATAGATTATAAATAAATATAAATATATATATAAAATTATGTTGTAAATTTAGTAGTTAAATATGGATGGTAATTAGTCAAATATGGATAGTAAAATTTGTACTATATATATGTGCATAATGTAAGTTATAAAAACACACATATACATTAAATACATCACACCTCTTCAACCTCTTTCTCTCCTATATCTTCTACAACACATCTCTCTTTTATTGGTTCTTTCAATTTGAATATATTGAACCAGGCCACTAAAGGTAGTTATAAGCCTACTGAAATATAACACGTTATCAGCACGAAGTGCTTCGTATAATCAAGGTTTATCTAAGCAAGCACACGTCACTAATCAAGGTAAGAAATTATCTAACTTTTATTAACTTCACTAACATTTATATTTATGTTATTTAAGTTATATATGGTCGGTTATACCGCCTGAATTATATTTCTGTAATCTAACTTTTATTAACTTCACTAACATTTATATTTATGTTATTTAAGTTATATATGGTCGGTTATATCGCCTGAATTATATTTCTGTAATCTAACTTTCATTAACTTCACTAACATTTATATTTATGTTATTTAAGTTATATATGGTAGGTTATACCGCCTGAATTATATTTTCTGTAATCTAACTCTTATTAACTTCACTAACATTTATATTTATGTTAATATGACCTCATGATTGTACGCAACACGTCATTTGACAACACGGTACTTTATGTACGCAACACGTCATTTGACAACACGGTACCATGGGTCGAGATTAATTCCGATCAATACGAATACGATGGGGTCTTTATATGTTATCTAACATTTATGATTACTTATGCAATTAATCATTATTTATTTCATGCATACTAATGTTTATTCTTAAAAGTAAATCTTAAAAGTTAAAATAAGAAAAAAATAGTTTGTATTTTTATTAAAAGTAAATCTTAAAAGTTAAAATAAGAAAAAGTAGTTTGTATTTTTATTAAAAGTAAATCTTAAAAGTTAAAATAAGAAAAAGTAGTTTGTATTTTTATTAAAAGTAAATCTTAAAAGTTAAAATAAGAAAAAGTAGTTAGTATTTTTATTAAAAGTAAATCTTAAAAGTTAAAATAAGAAAAAGTAGTTTGTATTTTTATTAAAAGTAAATCTTAAAAGTTAAAATAAGAAAAGTAGTTTGTATTTTTATTAAAAGTAAATCTTAAAAGTTAAAATAAGAAAAGTAGTTTGTATTTTTATTAAAAGTAAATCTTAAAAGTTAAAATAAGAAAAAGTAGTTTGTATTTTTATTAAAAGTAAATCTTAAAAGTTAAAATAAGAAAAAAAATCTTGTCCTTTATATTACTCATACGCGTTTTGATATAGTGACTTTATTCGTTAACGTCAACTAACGACGTTACAACGGTCATATATACATAACGGTTGTTAACGTCAACTGACGACGTTACAACAACTATATTTTTCAAATATAAAATAAACATCTCCGTTTTCACATTTTCACAAATCAATCTTCATTTTTCAGATTACTACTCTCAAAAAGTTTATGTAAAAATGATTCACACAAGGATGATTTTTCCTATTGTATTGGTCATATTAACTATCATCATTGTTGCTAATATACCACCGGGTGAACCTATATTCTATCCTGCCCTTGTGGTTTTTTTATTTGTAATCATACCATTATTCTGTTGTTTGCTACTTATGAATTTAAAATAATTCTAATTTCATTTTATTATTTGTCTATGAATAGAAGTTGATTATGATTATGATTTATGTTATTCATCTTTTTGATAATAGAAAATGTCGAATTTGAAAAGGCTTAAATTTGCTCATTTAGAACAAGTGGGAACAACTACTTAACATGGGTTATGAATGTAGAAAAACATCTCGAATCAAACAGTATTTTAGAAACCCTGAATGAAAATAACAATTATTCCGAACAAGAGAAAACAATAGTAAGTATTTTTCTTAGCAAACATATTGACGAGTCCTTAGAATCTACATATTATATGATCGAAAATCCAAGTGTATTATGGAAAATACTCAAAGATAGATACGATATTAATTATCAAAAAAAAAATAATAATAATAACGGTGATCCATGAAAGAATAAAATTAAAGATATTAGTAGACGCTCTTATAAGAATTCCGGAGATTCTTATTAATGATCTGGTAACGTGGATCATCAGTCTAGTATTTCTTGAATACATGAACATCTTGTTTAGCTCTACAAATAAGTCCCAAAAGAAAAGAAAACGAGAGTGAATCTGTTGACAAATCTTGATTAAATTAACCCTGAGCTACCTTGAGACTTGAATGGTTTGAATTTTCTAAGATGCCTAGTTTTTTTTTTATGTATCACTCATAAATAAATGGTTTTAGACCATAACGCATATATTTTATTATGTGTTATCTTTTATGTACTTCAGATTATAACTTGTTTGCAGGTAATATAATTTGATTATCTTGCTGAAATATAACTCATTATTTGCTTATCTTATTTGAAGTTTTAGTATGAATCCTGCTGAAATACAACATCAATTAAATGGTAAAGACCTATGTATTGCAGATAGTAGTAACATACACACTATGATCAAATCTAAGAAATATTTCATTGATTTAAATCAAATGAAGGAATTATAAATATTATATCAGCTCTTGCAAACTTGATATAAGAAACGAAAAAGGCAAAATTTCATATTACCAAATGGTACGAATTTTTTGGTAAACAATGTCTTGTTTTCTCCCAAATCAAAGAGAAATTTGTTAAGTTTCTTTGATATATATCATAATGGATATGATTATCAGTCAATGATAATCGAAAATGAGAAATATCTATGTAGCACCGAAAAGCGCATATGATAAAAAGCGCATATGATGAAAAGCGCAGCGCATAGGATTAAAAGCGCATATGATAAAAAGCGCATATGATGAAAAGCGCAGCGCATATGATTAAAAGCGCATATGATAAAAAATGCATATGATGAAAAGCGCAGCGCATATAATTAAAAGCGAATATAATGAAAAGTGCATATGACGAAAAGCGCATCACATATGATTAAAAGCGCATATGGTGAAAATGATATATGATGAAAAGCACATATGGTGATTAATGAAAATCACATATGGTGATTAATGAAAAGCACATATAGTGATTAATGAAAAGCACATATAGTGATTAACGAAAAACACATATGGTGATTAATGAAAAGCACATATGGCGATTAATGAAAAGCACATTGAGAAATAATCACCAATGTTTCTTGAAAGAATTCAAGGGTATATATATGGACCAATTCATTCATCATGTGGACCATTTTTCTAATAGACGCATCTAACGCATGGTCTCATGTTTGTGTGTTATCAAGCCATAATATGGCATTTGCAAAGTTTCTTGCACAAATTATTAAATTAAGAACACATTATTCTGATTACACCATTAAAAGGATGAGACTTGATAATGCTGTTGAGTCAACATCTCAAGCTTTTAATGATTATTATATGTCTACAAGGATTGTTGTTGAACATCCAGTTGCTCATGTGCATACACAAAATTGGTTTAGCTGAATCAATAGATAAACGCTTACAGCTAATAACAAGACAATTAGAAATGAGTACAAAACTCTCAATATTTATATGAGGACATGTAAATTTACATGATGTGACATTAATTCGCATTAAATCAAGTGCAAGTTATAAATATTCTCCATTACCAACTTAATTTTGGTGGAGACCGAATATTTTCCAACTTAGAACATTTGGTTGTGCAGTGTATTTTTAATTGAACAATCACAACAAATGGTTCCTCAAAGAAGGATTGAAATATATGTTAGATATGAAACATCTTCAATCATAAGATATATTGAACCCATGACGGGTGATGTTTTTACAGCAAGTTTTGTCGATTGTCACTTTAATGAAACATTGTTCCCTATATTAGGGGGAGAAATGAAATATAAATAAAATGATGTTTCATGGTGTGAACATCAATTAAGGAATATTGATCATCGCACAAAAGAATGCGAAAAGAAAGTTCAAATATAATGCATATGCAAGAACTTGTAAATTAATTACTTTATGCATTTAAAGATACAAAAAATAAGTGACTAAATCATATATACCAGCAGTAAATGCTTCAGCTAGAATTGAAATTACAAAAGCTGGCAATAATGTCACTTATGAGTCTTTGCTACGGCAGAAACGTGGGAGACCAATTGGTTCCAAAGATAAAAATGCTCGAAAAAGAAAATCAGCTGATAATGAGGTAAAAGAAAGTGTTCAAGAAGAACCACAAATCAATACTCCTTCTGCAGAAGATATTGATAAATGTAAATACATAAATTGCAATAAATTATGCAATATTATGAAACTGAAATGAAATGAAAAATCTTGATGAGATATTTTCATATAATGTTACAATGACATCATGAATAAAGATGATGATCTGGAACCAAAATCTGTCATTGAATATCAAAATAGACGTGATTGAACTCAACGGAAAGGAGCAATACGAGCTGAATTAGAATCGCTCAATAAAAGAAAAGTTTTTGGATCAATCGTTATCACTTTTAAAGATGTGAAACAATGGGATACAAATGAATTTTTATCCGAAAAGAAATGTGCAAATGAAGTTACAAGGCAAAACTTGACTTGTAACTCAAGATTTCCCACAAAGACCAGAAATGAATTAGGAGAAAAACTTATCCTCCTATAATGAATACAATTACTTATTAGATACTTAATCAACCTGGTAGTTATTTAAATGCATCTCATGGATGTTGTTACTACTTATCTGTATGGATCACTTAATAGTGATATATATATGAATATACCTGAAGGGTTAAGGTATCATAAGCATCTAATGCAAAACCCAAGGGAATATATTCCATTAAATCACAAAGATTTCTAAATGGGTTTATACAATCGGGACGTATGTGGTATAATCGATTAAATTACTACTTGATAAGAAAAGGGTATACATATAAACTTATTTGCACGTGTGTTTTATAAAAACAATGTTCGGATATGTGATCATAGCTGTTTATATCAATTATCTTAAATAAAGAAATCTATGAAGCCATTCAACTTCTAAAGAAAGATTTTAAAATAAAAAAAATCAAGTATTACGTTGATTTACATATTGAGCATATAACTAATGACTTACTTATACATCAAACAACTTATACCGAAAAGATTTTAAAATATTTTAATATGGACAAGACAAAAACCATTAAGTACTCATATGGTTGTTAGATCTTAATATTGATACTAATCCATTTCATCCTCTAGAAGATCATGAAGATCTTCTTGGTTCAGAAGTTCCATATTTTAGTGCAATTGGGGCTCTTATGTATCTTACAAATTATACAAGATCTGACATTTCTTTTGCAGTTAATTTGTTGACAAGGTTCAGCTCAGCCCCTACCAAAAGACATTGGAATGGGATCAAACAAATAGTTTGATACCTTCGGGGAACTACTGATTTATAATTATTTTATTCTAACAACTCGAAACAAGATTTTTTTGGTTATACAGATGCAAATTATTTATCTGATCTACATAAAGCTAAATCTCAAACTGGATATGTATTCCTAAATGGAGGCACCGCAATATCATGACGTTCTCAAAACAAACACTTGTTGCAACATCATCAAATCATGCCGAAGTGATTGCGTTACATGAAGCTACTCGGGAATGATTTTAGTTAAGATCAATGATACAAATCATTATTGGTTCTTGTGGACTAGAACGCTATAAAAGCCCAACAACTATCTATGAAGATAATACAGCTTAGATAGTACAAATGAAAGAAGAGTATCAAAAATGACAGAACAAAACATAAATGCTGACGAGGCGCTAAAGCTATAAACGGTCTTAACGGTCATAAGTTTGATGGAAAAGAATGGTATATTGGTAAGGCTCGGAAAAAGACTGAAAGGGAATAGGAATTGAAACAACAGTTTGAGCAAACCATGAAGGAGACTGTAGACAAATCACATGGGTCAAACTTGTACATAAAAGATTTAGATGATACAGTTTCAGATGAAAACCTCAGATTCTTCTCATATACTCAAGATCTCGTAAAAGACAACCAGATTAAAATGAGATACGTTCAATCAACAACTCTGCTGATCTTTATACCAAAGCACTGTCAATCGTTGTTTTCAAAACATACGTTCACAATATTGTCATGAGGCAAGTTCAAAAGATGTGACGACTCAGCATTGTCTACTTGAGGGGGAGTCAACTCTATGCTGCACTCTTTTTCCCTTAGCTAAAGTTTTATCCCACTGGGTTTTCTTTAGCAAGGTTTTTAACGAGGCAGTATTAATTGCTCTTTAAAAAAAAATTACCATCCAAGGGGGAGTGTTGTAAATTTAGTAGTTAAATATGGATGGTAATTAGTCAAATATGGATAGTAAAATTTGTACTATATATATGTGCATAATGTAAGTTACAAAAACACACATATACATTAAATACATCACACCTCTTCAACCTCTTTCTCTCCTATATCTTCCACAACACATCTCTCTTTTATTGGTTCTTTCAATTTGAATATATTGAACCAGGCCACTAAAGGTAGTTATAAGCCTACTGAAATATAACAAATTACGGATATATACAAGTAAATGTAGAAAAATACGTATTTAAAGATTACAGAATCCAAAATTGGTTTCACATCCCCATCCATACTATATCTGACTTTTGTTTCTATCCTCAAATTGTTTCATATCATTTTCGTTAGTACCAATCTGTAACAATTATATTCGATTTTCAATTTTTTTATTTTATTTTCTATCCTTGTTGTCTGACTAAATCAACTCTCACATTGTTATATAGAATGATCCATTCCAGAGGTTACTTAATCCATACGACCCTCTATATCAATTATCACTACCACTGATTCTTAATTCTGATAATGTAAGTATTTTTCTTTAAAAAAAAAAACATGTCGACACCTCTGTTTTTTTACCATGAATTACCAAAGCTCGAATTCGAAATAATTTTCAAAAAATAATAATGCAATCATGTTAGGAATACTCTAATGAATCTTTCTGCAAAGTTTCAAAATCCAAATCCTTATATCGATTCTTAATTTTGAGGTCAAACATTTATTTTAAAAGTCAAACTGCCTGATCTTTATGAAATTCGAATTTGTTTTTATGTTCTAAGTTAAATTGAGGATTTAGAAAGTTTTTAGGATTGATTTGGAACGTAATTCATTCAGGAATCGTGGTCTAAAACGTATTAAAAAGTCGAATTTGATTTTGAGTTCTTGAGTTCTTCATATGTCTGTACAGAATCGATTTTTAAATTTTTTTTATTTCTGTTGATTAAAACTTATTCAACATATTTGATCCCGATTCTTTGGCGAATTTAAAAAAAAACTATAACAAAATACGTCTGTTTAAATAAGGGATTATGGTCGATGGATTATAGAGGAAGAAGATGAAACAGAAATGTAATATATATATATATATATATATATATATATATATATATATATATATATATATATATATATATATATATATAAGATGGTATTAAATCATAAAATCTAAATTGGTTGGATGGTTAAGGTTCTTGACGGGTTAGCAAGAGGTCTCGGGTTCAATTCCGGCTGGTGACAATTTTTTTTTAAAAAAACCCACTTCTTTTGAGGTAGAATTTCCATAATTATTATTATTATCATTGTTATTGTTATTGTTATTAAATATGTTATTATTATTATGATTATTATTACTAATCATTATTATTATTGTTATTAGTATTGTTATTATTAGTTATTAATATTACAAGTATTATAATTATTATTATTATTATTAATGTTAAAAATAAGTATTAAGTATCATCCATAATATTATTATGATTATAATTAAAATTATAATTAATATTAATACTATTAACATCATTAAAAATATGATTTTTACCATTTTATTTTTATTAGAATAAGTATCGTTATCATGATTATGATTATTATTGCTGTGAAAATAATAAAATTTAATATTATTATTGGTAACATATATATTATTATAAATATAATCATTATTATTATTAACATGATTATCATTATTAATATAGTTATTATTATTATCATTATGATTACTTTTACAAAAATTATTATTTTGTTTTCATTAAAACTATCATTATTAATATTATTATTATCAGCATTATCTATATCAATATTACTAAAAACAATTACGTTTATGAAAATAAAAGTTTTAAGGATATTATTAAGATTGTAAGCATGTTTTAATCATATTAACAAAGTTTATATAAATATTCATAAATATCATGTAAGGTATTTTTATTAAAATACTAATCATATACATATTAATATAACTATATAAATATTAAACACTTTAAATATATACACAAACCAAATAAGTACAATATATAATTTAAGATATAATATATAAATTTGTTCGATTACCATTATATGTGTTAATATATATATATAAATGATATAGGTTCGTGAATCCGAGGCCAACCCTGCATTGTTCAGTTTCGTCATATGTATTTTTACTACAAAATACAGTATCGTGAGTTTCATTTGCTCCCTTTTACTCTTTACGTTTTTGGACTGAGAATACATGCAAATGCTTTATTAATTGTTTTACAATATTTATATGCGTGAGTTTCATTTGCTCCCTTTTTAAATGCTTTTGCAATATATATTTTTGGGACTGAGAATACATGCGCTATTTTTATAACTGTTTTACGAAATAGACACAAGTAATTGAAACTACATTATATGGTTAAATGGATCGAAGCCGAATATGCCCCTTTTAGCCTGGTAATCTAAGAATTAGGGAACATCACTAATTTTGAGAATTAGTGCCCCCCTAATTGACGCGAATCCTAAAGGTAGATCTACTGGAACTAACAACCCCCATTCTGGAATTTGGAATGCTTTAGTACTTCGAGTTTATCATGTCCGATGGGTGTCCCGGAATGATGGGGATATTCTATATGCATCTTGGTAATGTCGGTTACCAGGTGTTCACCATATGAATGATTTTTATCTCTATGCAGTTTGCGAAATGCCTGATATGAGATGTATATTTATGGAAAAATGAAATCTTGTGGTCTATTAAAATTATGGAAATGATTGATTACGATAAACTAATGAACTCACCAACCTTTTGGTTGACACTTTAAAGCATGTTTATTCTCAGGTATGAAAGAAGTCTTCCGCTGTGCATTTGCTCATTTTAGAGATATTACTTGGAGTCATTCATGACATATTTCAAAACACGTTGCATTCGAGTCGTTGAGTTCATCAAGATTATTATTAAGTCAATTATAGTTGGATATATTATAAAATTGTATGCATGCCGTCAACTTTCGATGTAATGAAAGTTTATCTTTTTAAGAACGAATGCAATGTTTGTAAAATGTATCATATAGAGGTCAAGTACCTAGCGATGTAACCAAATGTAATGTATTCGTCCAAATGGATTATGACGGGACATTAGATTCTGGTCTGTAATTTTATCACCATGAAGTCTAATCTGATTAACAACATCCATTATTCGTGATGAATAATCTTTTATGAGTTCATCATCATTCATTTTCGACAATTCAAACTCTCTTCTGAGAGTCAATAATCTGACAGCTTTTACTATATCATAACCTTCATAGGTGTCTTGGATTTTATCCGACACGGATTTTAGTGTGTCCAAGTCCATTATTGAGGTGAAAATTTGATCAGCAAATCCTGAATGTAAATTGGTAAGTGACTTGTCTTTCTTCAGCAACTCTTCTTCATAAACTTTTAACTAAGCAACACTTGGGTTTGCTCTGAGTGCTGGAGGATCTTCAACAGTCTCTAGTTCTCTACAACCTTCCATAAACCTTGAGACTTCAAATTTACTGCCCAAATATGATAGTTGTAACACCCCAGCTTAACATGACCACAATATTGTCCGCTTTGCCCGCAGGCGCACGGCTTTTTCTTGGCGACCACACACGAGAAGCACTTTCCCAGGAGGTCACCCATCCTGGTAGTGCTCTCGCCCGAGCACGCTTAACTGCAGTGTACTCACACATCTGCTCTGCATGTGGTCCCAAAACGCGTTGTGTCATTTAAGCGTGAGTATTACCTTATAATCCCATGATCACTCATGTATGTGGGCGATGTGGGATTTGCCTAGGGTGTTACATTCACCCCCCCCCCCCCTCAGGGACTCATCGTCCTCGATGAGGTTTGCCCCAACACCCCCAACGGCACATGAGTGGCTCTGATACCATTCTGTAACACCCCAGCTTAACATGACCACAATATTGTCCGCTTTGCCCGCAGGCGCACGGCTTTTTCTTGGCGACCACACACGAGAAGCACTTTCCCAGGAGGTCACCCATCCTGGTAGTGCTCTGGCCCGAGCACGCTTAACTGCAGTGTACTCACACATCTGCTCTGCCTGTGGTCCCAAAACGCGTTGTGTCATTTAAGCGTGAGTATTACCTTATAATCCCATGATCACTCATGTATGTGGGCGATGTGGGATTTGCCTAGGGTGTTACAATAGTGCAGTCCATTAAATAATGGAATTGCTTGAGCAGTTGAACTAGATGTCATGTCTTGTCTAAAAATTTCTTTAGCGTGAATAAAACAGCCCCTTAAGAAGACAGCTCTGATACCACTGTAAATGCTCAAGAATAGAATAGAATTCTACACTTGAAAGATTAAAATAGCAAGACTTTGTTGCTAAGTAGATTATAATACATAATGAAAGTGTAGAATAGAAATAATTAGAAGATTGAGTATATTATTTGAAGATTTGTTATCTTATACAACTCTTGATTACAACTCCTATTTATAGGCTACAAAAAACTAATTTTCTTAACCTCTAAGA
Source organism: Rutidosis leptorrhynchoides (assembly GCF_046630445.1). Classification (NCBI taxonomy): domain Eukaryota; kingdom Viridiplantae; phylum Streptophyta; class Magnoliopsida; order Asterales; family Asteraceae; genus Rutidosis; species Rutidosis leptorrhynchoides. The sequence goes on along the minus strand of NC_092335.1, from coordinate 323,117,310 downwards.
AAACTTAAGAGGTAAGTATCACGAATATCGATAATTTCTTAACAACTAAGGATATTAAAATATCTATGTATCCTTAATGGATAAGAATATTTAATAGGTAAGCATCCTTAATGGATAATAATACTTAATAGCTAAGTACTTAATGGCTAAGAATACTTAATAGCTAAGAATACTTAGTGACTAAGTTTAAAATAAATAAGACAAATGTCTAATAACAATCATAGATACACTAACACGCATATCGTCTTGAAGGCCACCATTTACTTTCGGATCACTCTCCAACTTTACCTAAAACACTTTCAAGCATATGCAGTTGTACAAGTATCTTCGATTCTACCTAGAAACACTGCACAACCTGTAGATTTCGAGTTCGTCGGAAAATTGATGATTAGAGCATTCCGGCAGCGCAATAGCTTCATCAGCGTGAATAGTCTCCTCCGGCGAAGGAGAAGTCGTCCCATTGAGAGATGACACTGGACGAGCAGGGCCTGAACAGTGTAGAAGGTGGCTGACGAGAGGGGAGATAGGTTGGGATGATGAATGGAGGTTGCAAAGGGGGCTCCATTTGAGAGCAAAATGGTCTTCAAATATCAGTCTTTCTAATTTTGATTGTGCCATTATTAATGGGCTCCATTGTTTTTGCTTTTGCAACCTTCATATTGTGAGCAATCATGTTTTTAAGGCAAATCACGTTCAAGGTTCTATTTATTTTGAGGTTAATGGACCAAATGGGTTGAAGTAATTATCTGCTTATCTCATTGTCTCTTGGTAACTCCAACTTTGAGTAGGTTCATTTAGAATTATTATTAGAAGAAACGACAGCTTGAGTCTTTTCAAGATTAACCACACCACTGCACCACGTAGTTTTTCAAGATTTTTCAAAAGGATTACATTTTAATCTTTACGCCCATCATACAAATGATTTCTATGATCTATTAATGCTAATTAGAAATTAGAATTTTGATAACTGTATTAACTTTTAAAATCAGTTAAAATCTCATATTGTATATAATATATCTAAGCTTGAGACTTTTCAAGCTTCTTCCACAGATAAAATGCCCTTCTGATAACTGAATCAAGAGAAAAACCTTCTGCATACGCACCAATCGCTGTCAATAAATTCGTAAATTTCTCCCCGTCATCCTGCATCAATACACGTTTCATCATATCATATCAAATGAAATGAAATGTCATACCAAGATGGCACTTTTGACCCATTTACTTATACAAGGTCAATTTTGACCCATCACACCTGAACAATTTTATCAGTAAATAAATATGAAAGATTAATATTTTTGTATTAAAAATTTGGGACAGAGAGCATTCAAGAGTCAACCCAAGCTTTGCCACTGCGAAATCTGTTACCCAACGCATCCCCACCCACCCATTTTGCCACCTCTAACAAAATACTCAAAGATATATCATTAACAAAACACAAACCTCTGGTTTTCGAAATACGAGATCGCTGATAGAAAATGGAACCATGTAGTGTGGTAGATCTGAACGCAAAAGAGCCTGCCAAAAGCATTAACATAACACACATTTCAAAATAAAGCAGACAAGTCTAATAGGAAATATATACAACACATTTAACCCGTATATCCCCGACAAAAGTTCGCAGATATCACGACTAAATGATCATTATTATGCAGCAGGTGAAAAAAATAACAGGCTACAAGCGTAATTTAGAGTGTGACATTGCTAATCGCTCACCAATTCTTTGCTCAACAACGCAAGTTCCTTATTTGCTGTCAACGTCTACATATGAAAACATAAACTGCAGTTACTAATCGTCTCTAGTATCATATAATCATAAATTATGCAGGCTTATAGTCATCAATATAACATGTATAAATGAATGTAGTTATAATACAATAGAACCTTTTTGATACGCTCCTCTTCAACCTCATCAATATGTTGCAACAAGTTCTCCAATGTACCTTTTTGATTCACGCAGACAAGCTATAAGTTAAAAAAACGTTGTCTATAAAACGTCATTTAGAAATATTGATACAGTAGAATATTTTAACAGAATAATGGAAATTGAACATTTTGTTCGATAACATTTCAAGCTAAGATTCTAGTCTGAGAGAAAGAACATATATATATATATATATATATATATATATATACATATATATATATATACATATATATATATATGTATACATATACATATATATATATATATGTATACATATATATATATGTATACATATATATATATATATGTATACATATACATATATATGTATATATATACGTGGAAGGAAATGCTGATAGATCAAATTATGTTTATTATGAATTAAAAGCAACAAAGGATATATATTATATTATTCATGGTGAAAATGAAGAAACAAAAAAAAGTTTATATACCGAATCTTGATATCAGCTGCACTGCATGTACATCCCCGATTCCATCAACTCCTGCATCGGTATATAATAAGAAGATGATACACGAGTTCAAGTTGAAAACAGGTGATTTGATTCGGTGGAGTAACACTCCCCGATTAATGCCGATTACTCCATTTTAGGAACCGGCCGATTCAATTTTCCAAAATCCGAGTAATTAATTGGTCATAAACGGATTTAGTTGGTCAAGGTCGGATTTAGTCGGTCAAAGTTAATATAGGTCAACATCTAATTTAAATTAAACTAGAATTTTAGAGTTCTTGAACAAATGAAGATTATGTTTCTAGACAATTATTGTATATCTACATATATAATTTTGAAAATTATTAGTTAGATGTATAAAATGTCCAATCCGATTATTCCCCGAGTTGCAGACTACTCCCTTAAAAGTCCCGACCTTGTACGCCCCGAGTATTTTAGTAGGGGTGAAAACAAGTTTGGTCAGTCTGAAAAGCAAACAAACTTATTTTCTATTTAATAACATTTCATAATTTTATAAACAATTAGAAACGCAATATTTATTACTAGGTTATCATTTTAAAAGTTTGAAGAAAACGTGGCAGGAGGTTGAGTAAATAAGTATATTTGAGATACTGACCAACTTTTAATGCATTTCTCTTTAAGCTATTTTTTGAAAATGCTACCTGATACAACTGACAATTATCGTGTTCACAATAAAAGTTAAAAATCAACCTGGTATATTGTCAGCTCTGTCTCCAACAAGTGCCATTACATCAACAAACTGAGAAGGTTGTATCGCTCCATACTTTTTAGCAAAATCCTCCATTCCAAATGAAACCATACTGTAGATACATGCCAAAATAGCAGCGTTCGGTAAATATGAAGCATAATACTAAGTACAATGTTATAATAATGGTGATCAAATGAAAATTATATTATACAGAAGTGCCTGTACAAATTACATGTATGTATTTTTGTTAACAAGAAAATGTTCATTAAAAGGCAAAATGAATAAGTTACTAACTCAAAACCACGAGGTGCAATTCGAAGAAGGCGCAATGAAGGAGATAATATCTGGAAAAAGTCTTTGTCGGGAGAGACAACTCGAACCTGAAACAATGCAATGTACCAACAATTTAATCAATGTCAGATACTAGAATCTAAAGTAATAAGTTCATGATCAATACACAAATAGATGTATGTTTTACTAAAAATGTAAGACAGTCTTTTAAACACTGATTAGTAACAGATCCAACAAGTAAGTGCATAAGTTAACTATCACTTTACAATGTTAGATGAATGATAAAACCATATTATGCATCACAAGATTTGTGAATGTTACCTTGTAACCGGCATCAACACTGCGTAAAGCTAAGGTCCCAATAACATCATCAGCTTCAACCCCAGGAACCTACCTTGAAAATAAATGCACCATCAATAACAAGAAACCATAATTGTATAGCTACTAAAATGGGCAAATCATGTGCGCATGCACACACACACACACACACACACATACACATGTATAACTCATTTAATTATATGAATACAAAGAAGTATGTTATGTTCAAACTAGAAACACGAGATCTTTTTAATTGAATTACTTTTTTGGACAATACAAGCATTAAAGTACATTTCAGATGATGTTTTACACATGGAACCTGTTCAACCTTAACATGGTAGATAGATTTTGAAGCAACACACAGCTTCTTACCTCAATGACTTTGATGGACATCGCCTTGATAGACGCTTTCAGGTATTGAAGGCCTTGAACGATTGTATCTGGAGTCGGTGGACGATTGCTCTTGTAAGACGGGTACAGAGTGTGACGAAACGTCTGGCCTAAGAAAAACATTCAAGCATGTTGTGTTGGATCCACATTACAATGACATGCAGAAGTTTCAAACAATATTGCCACTACATTTTGCAAATTTCAGGTCATGTAAATAACGTCAACAATATACAAATAATTTTCTACTATCGACAGATATAGAAGTACTGACAAGTTGTATGAAAACAATATGTAATATAGAAGAAAATGGTTATTTTATTGATAAGGAAGAACATACTTCATGCAGCTCAAGATACAAACGAAAAGATTGAACAAATTCTACACGAGGATGCTGATGTCATGAAGATTAATTATATACTCCTGAGTTCAAAATCAAAGCGGAATCTTTATATAAAGCAAGCTAACCCCTAACCCTACCCTTGGATATTACACTATATAGTGAAAGAAGGCTCATATGATAACCACATAAAAGTGAGTTCTAGACGATAAGCATATGCCAACATATATACGTGTGTGCGTGCGTGCATGTGTGTGTGTATATATATATATATATTTATATATATATATATATATAGGGGCAGGATCAATGGGGAAGTAACCAATCGGGGGGAAGCAAAAAAAAAAAAAAAAAAATTCATTTTTTTTGGAATTTTTTTTTTCCGGCATCAAGATCACACGAAAATATGAACGTTTAGAAGAGACACTTCGTGATGAATGTTATTATTTATGCGGGAAAACGATCGACAAAAATAACATTCAAGATAATATTGTTCGTGAAGAATATGAACGTTTTTTTTTTTCATGTTTTGTGAAGTAAAATTTAGCCCGATTTAGAGTTTAGGGTTTAGGGTTTAGGGTTTAGGGTTTGGTGTTTTGGGTTTATTCCATAAACCCAAAACACCAAACCCTAAACCCTAAACCCTAAACTCTAAACCGTTCGTGTTAAAAACTCAATCTAAATCCTAAATCTAAACCCTAAATCTAAACCCTAAACCCTAAATTTCTAAACCCTAATATCTAAACCCTATAAACCCTAATATCTAAACCCTAATATCTAAACCCTAATATCTAAACCCCAATAGCTAAAACCTCAACATACGCTCGAAAAACACGATAATTGTTATATATTACTTCTTCAAACGTTTTCCCGCCAAAATAAAAATATTTATCACAAAGTGTCTCTACTAAATGTTCATATTTTCATCCCATCTATAATGTTCGTGAACAAAGTTTTTTCAAAAAACGAAAAAAAAAAAAAAAAAATTTGCTTCCCCCCGATTGGTTACTTCCCTCTTGATCCTACCACTATATATATATACACTATATATATATATATATATATATATATATATATATATATATATATATATATATATATATATATATATATATATATAATAAAGGAGTTAATAATCGTCACTCACTTGTGCCATTATTTAATGCAAGCATCAAAGATTCTAAATAATATGCATATGCAAATTTTCTCAACTCAAAATAATGGATATGACTTTATTCATGACATGTTTTCATTGTCTGGTGAAAGAGGAACAACAAATTTACTGAATTCCCTTCTCAAGTAATACATATAAATAAATACATTTGAAAAAGGGTAAAGAAAATAAAATAAACCCAGAATTTTCCGACTCATGAGATAAATACATGCACCCAAGTGAAGTATTATGATATCCATCGTGGGTGGTAGCAAGAAAACTGTTTTAAATATGTAAAAAATTAAATTCTGGAAAGGGCAAAAAAACATACCTTTTGCCATAAATTTTTGTGTGGGTGACTGAGGCATATTACCATAGGAAAACCCTGAAAACGTAAGTTATTAAAACAGGGCCTAGAAAACTACGTTAATTAGCAAACATAAGCTACAGAAGAGTGAATCTGATTAAATTTGATTACAGACCAAATCATGAAACTAGTCATAAAAAATTTGCAAAATTAGCTCCAAGTTTAAGTAGTTACTAAAGCCATCCAAATTCATGAAGCATACAAGTACAAATAGGTAACACAAATATCATAATCATATTCATAATAAATTTGATAAAATAATGATTAATAATAAGCAATAAAATACTAAATCAATAGCACGAAAAATTGTAGTAACTAGAGTAGACTCCTCAAGGTTTAAGCCTCACCATCATGATCAAAAACCACCTGCATATAGAAAAGAAAATAAATGTGACCCTCAGAAACATATAAATAATACAACATTACTTGAATAAAGATTAATAATCGAACTTGAGAAAAAAGTGAGAGCATGTATTGATCTCACTTCATTATACTGACAGAAAAATAAAGTAGCATAAAAGCTATACCGCTACATGTGATGGAGTGAATTCCAAAACATCGATTATCTGCATAATAACAAGAGTAACTCAAAACGACAGTATAAATCAATCATATCTTTTCCTTAAACATATACAAACTAACAAACCTAAAATCAAGAGCAAGACTTACAAGTGATAAAGCTGTGGATATTGTCAGCACCCAATCTCCATTTCCATCTGCATTGGTAAGATGCCCATGGTGTAATTTTGCTGGCCAGAATTATATAAATAAGAAAACAATTAGCAGGCCAAATTATACCGGACCAGGAATATGTCAGAATAAATAGACATCTAGATCTAGATATAATAATATAAAAATATATATATGCTCACCAAGAAGTTTGTAATATGATCTGTAAATGATAGATGTGCCATCAATAAGCATAACTCGGCCATTTGAAGAATCAATATGAACTACATTATCAGATTTCTGGGAAAAATCGAAAGAGGTACTTTCTTGTGGTGTTGATTGTCCTACAACACTTCCCAAATCTTTAAGAGAAGTAACGGGAACAGTTCCAGAGAGTTCTGATTTCAAGGAATTTGATATGTGACGACCCTGAATACCAAATTTTGAGATTTTTAATTAGATTTAAGAGATTTTCATTATAAATCATTCACAAGGTGTGCAATGTTATCTGAAGGAAAAGGTTTTTTTTGATATATTGTGGTATTCGCATGCTCAGATGATTTTAAGGAAATCATTTTTCGATGCATTATGGCATTACCATGCCTAGAAGAAATATAATTTTATACTTTCATTAGGAAACTCTTAAGACATCATACAAACCCTTACACTTCCATTGACTGATATCTTAAAGTTGAACTTGTTAAGGAAGATCATGTAATAGACAACTAAACGTGCTGTTAATATCTCATTGGGAGGCTTATTTACTTATCCCATCCAAGACCAAACATAGAATACATCATGAGTGTTACTATAGTATTTACATTGTGCCTAATAAGAAGTCAAACTAAAACATCCAACAATAGGATCTTGCAGTACCTTCAAGAGAATAGCAAATAATATATATCTTATACAAAAAGAATAAAGGACTTCCTACAAGTTATATAAGAATACTAATTATGTTAATGGGTACTATATATTACATGTGTTTCATGACATGGATAAGTAAATAACAGAATATAGTAATGACATCAAGCATAAAAGCAGAATTGGAGCTAGGCACTAAAAATGTGTGAATTACAGTTGATGTAGATTATTATAGATTAAATAACTACCATCGCCCATAATTTTGTACATCATGATTGAGTCAAGAACATTGATATTAAGGGGCATTTCATCAATGAGAAGTTGGAGACTATCCTGCATTGTACGCCTAATGCGTCTAGGCATGCACTTGCAAATAGGCTTACTTAAGTTAATATAATCGAGTAGGATAGTTTACATTTAGTAGGAAATTTTCTACTCAAAAATTGATTAAAATTTTTTAAGAGAAGAATTAATGATATAATACCCTAATTTTCTTAGATAAAACTATCTGATTCGATTCAGCTTGTTTAAATCTCACAGGTAGTGATTTTCAATTCAATAATATTCAATTATTCAGTTAGAGTAGCCATGCATATATATATATATATATATATATATATATATATATATATATATATCCATAATCTATAAAATGAAAAATGAACTAAAAAAGGCATAAACTATGACATTTATTCTTCTCATTTCTTGTGAATAACCAACCACAAGAGTTTTCCGAAACTTATCAAGCAATTCCTCAAATTTTGAGCAGTGTGTCAGAGGCATGAAACAGCGAATATACCATAGTTAGAAGAGTTCAAAAATATTCTTTTTGTCAAATATGTTCCATAACTAGTTATTTAAGTAGCATTTGTATAAATATAGTACCAACACCATTGCACATAATCTAACATTAACAATACTAGTAACCTACTTCCTCACTTTTACACTCTGCTTTCAAAACTGATACTTATCTCATGTTTAACTATAATTAGGTCAGTAACAGCACACAAATACGGCGTAATTACTTGTACTGCATAACAAAATACACACTATATATAAACAATAACATTCCAGAAAAACCCTAAAATTCGCAAAAACCCCCAATTTTTGAAGTATATGAAAACTTTATGTGAAAAAAAGAAAAACTAACTCGACCTCTTATTTTAGAACAAGAATATAATTATAATATAATATAATAATAATATTCAACACCTATAAAAGACTATAATAATGTTATTGAATTGTGATACATAAATATAGAAGATAAAGATATACCGTTGAAAATTGAATGCGTGAAGAAGAAAAGAAATGATGAGGATTTATGGGCTTGTGATTGGTTAAGAAGCGTCTTCTGCAGCAGTAAATAGTTCTACAAAAATTGTTGAGCAGATGATTTGAGAGCTGACAGCAATTCATCTTTTAATTTAGGTTTGATTGAATCGTATGCATTGGCGGTTTTCAATTGTAAGAGTGAAAATGAGGGTTTGTCGACAAATATTTAGGGGAGGAGATTTGTGACGCTGTGGAAAAGCTATACCAATCCGGTGAAAATTGCTAGAGAGGATATTAGACAACTCCCCTGCTTGGCTGCTTCACGATAAAAAAAAACAACTTTAATATTTCTTTTAACTTTTTTTTTTTCTGGCGAAAAAGGAGAAATATATTAAATCAATTTAATCTTCATCAAAAAGATGAAAATAAACAAACATGATACATTGAAAGAGGCTTTTGAGCCCAAAAAAATACAGAAACAAACAAATACAGCAAGCCTACTGAATACAACAAGTCCACCAAGCCCACTTGAAAATAAAAGTAGAACTAGAGCAGGCCCATCAAAGATTGGGCTTAGGAGCCCAAACAATTGCTGAAGATGAGATGTAACCGAGCGATGAATGAACCATCCTCCCCAAAATACTTGAAACCGTCATAACCAAAAACCTCAACCCTAAAACACGCAAAAGCTTAAACTATATCGAATTCTTGGAGAATTGAATTGCTTTGTAGACTTGTAGTAATCTAATACCCGTGACTATTGTGATTGTTTCAAATTGTCATAGAATTGTCTTTTACTCTACAACTACACTTAAATTGCCAAACTACACCTCTTTTTTGGCTGCGATTAGGCCTGAATTGTTATCCCAAATGGGCTGTGATACGTTATTTACCATTGTTTCTTGTGTGGTTAAGAATTGCACTTGAAAGTGGTTGATCATTGATCCCGCCATATGGCCTTTTTCTTTGCTACTGAGGCAAGCCTCATGGTTTCGATTTGTGATTAGGCAACTCCTCGGCTGCCATCTGTTCCATAAGTTTACCAAAGTTTTGAAGCTCCTCTCTATATGAAATCTTCTTTGAACCAACAGTTTTGTTATCCCAAATGGCAGTGTAAGTGTTGTTTTTTAAAACATGACCTTCTGTTACTTTGATTTCATGTAACGACCCCAAAACCGTTTACCAAAAACGAAGCACTTTTTTTTAAAAATAACTTTCAGGTAAACTTCCAGGTGATACTAAACCTTCAGGTGAACTTTCAGGTGACACCTTTCTCATTAAAACTTCCAGGTGAAACTTTTGATCTATTTGAGTTTACAAAAAGGTTTCAACAACCCGTATAACCAAACGGTGTAATTTCGACCCAAACATACTTTAGACGAGTTAGGACTCTATAACCTAACCCGATACCAAGAGCATAATCCCGGGGATCACCAAACTCCCAATTCGCGTTCAAATATCCAAAAGCTAATCCTCCAAGCTTAAGCAACGTCTATCAACCCTAGTCTAGCAACTAGGTAAACTCCGCATCAACGATACCTATAAAAAGGTAAACAATGAGATGGGTAAGCATAAAGCTTAGTGAATGCAATAATTATACATATACGTATATAATCTACTTACTTTCATACACTTACACAAATACCGCATACGAGCTAGCAATTCAACAACCATGCAATCACAAATGCATAAACTAAGTATCCGCAATTCACAATAAGCTAGCATCGCCAATAGCATATAGTTCACAATTTAATATGCTAAACTACAACACATAACCATGGTTAACCATTCGTACAAGGGAATGGTGCTCGCGAAAGACCATCAGAGTTCACAACATCCATTAGTGTACTTAACACCGCGTATCACTAACCCCCGGGTGGCATCTAACACCTCGATACTTCACCCCCGAGTGGCATCTTAACACCTCGATGCTTCACATGTCAATATACTTTCCGGAGTGGTGTCTTAAAACATGATTTGAGAGCTGACAGCAATTCATCTTTTAATTTAGGTTTGATTGAATCGTATGCATTGGCGGTTTTGAATTGTAAGAGTGAAAATGAGGGTTTGTCGACAAATATTTAGGGGAGGAGATTTGTGACGCTGTGGAAACGCGATACCCATCCGGTGAAAATTGCTAAAGAGGATATTAGACATTTCCCCTGCTTGGCTGCTTCACGATAAAAAAAAAAAAAAAAAAAAAAAAACAACTTTAGTATTTGTTTTAAGACCAATCCCAACCATGACGCCGTCATGAGCATTTCCTCAGTGCCACATCAGCTTTTTCTTTCCTCCTTTCTCACCACTTCCTCCCATAACACTCTCATAAAACACCATTGCCAACCATAACATACTTCCTCAATTTTATTTATTTATTTATTATTATTATTATTATTATTATTATTATTATTATTATTATTATTATTATTATTATTATTATTATTATTATTATTATTATTATTATTATTATTAACTATTATCGGTATTATTATTACAGTATATTATTAATATTATATTATAATTATATTTACATTACTTTGATATTTACGAAGTATAAAGTTGAAAAATAAAACAGAGAATTTCTCATCATACATTTGTAGTGGGCCCCATAATAAAAAATTATATTCTTCTATCTTCTATTTCTTCTTCTTTTCATCTACCACCATTAAACACCATTTTCATTCACTGAAAATCCATTTCATTCTTTCCCTTTTAATCAAGAAAAAAGCAGTCGTAGGCCCACATATTCCATAAAGCTTCCGTCCTCAAATATGCTTGTGGAAGAAATGAAGCAGGGCGACCAAACCGAGGGCAGTGGAGGGCGACCGAGGGCGGGGACAATGCCATCGCGGCCGAGGGCGGGGACAATGCCATCGGCGCCCTCCGTTGAAGTGGATGATGACACCCCCAAGGGCTTACCGTTGGGAATAGTCTAACTTTTTTTTTTGGCAAAAGAACAAAAACTTTTTTAAAAAACAAACCGAGATACAAAAGGGACCCCACAAAAAGGCTCGAAGACAAAACCAAACCTAAAAGCTAACTATAAACGAGCCTTTACATGGAAAAACCAAAAACATCAATAAAGACTAACGAACCTAAAACATAACCAACTACGACAAAAACGAGAACTGATAGTGCTCCAAATAAACATATATTTAGTCGCAATATCATCTCAATATGTAAAGTTTTTAGTTGTAATTATTCTATTTTTAAGTTGTAATCGTTTAAATAAATAAATGTGAAGACGAAGCACGAAGATTAAAGAATTGAAGAAAAAGTGTCACTAAAGCTTGAAAAGTGCCACTAAAGCCATAGTGCACTCAAAAGTGCCACTAAAAGTGAGTTAAAGACTTGCGCGGATTTTGGGTGTGAAGGAAAATAATTTTTTGTGCAAATTACAAATTGCGAAACATAAAGTACAAGATATTAAAGCGTACGAAAAGACGTTCGAAAATTCGGAACCGAGACATAAACCGAGCATCAACGCGCGAGACAACGGACCTAAAATTACGAGTCAACTAGGCACAAGAATATAATATAATATATATATAATTATATAAAATTATATATATTATATTATATATATTAAATTATTCGAGCAGCCCATGTTTTAATCAAGAGAGAGTGCTGGCCAGCCTGTCCATGCGATCGCAAGGGAATAACAAAGGAATGCCATGCGATCGCATGGCTTCCAAAATCAGGACACATCTATAAAAGGCCAGCGAATTCAGACGAATGATTACACCTTAATTTCTTTCTTTCTCTCTATATGTAATATATATTTATATTATAATTTTAATTTAAGTTAATTTTAATAATAAAGTTATGAATTAGTTGGGTTATTTTAAGAAATGTTTTACGGGTTTTAAAGTCAAAATTCTGTCCGGGTAACGCTACGCGATAAATAATCACTGTAAGCTATATTCTTCCTTTTTAAATTAATGTCTCGTAACTAAGTTATTATTATGCTTATTTAAGCCGAAGTAATCGTGATGTTAGACTAAATATTAAAGTCTGGGTTATTGGATTTTGTACCATAATTAGGGTTTGGATAAAAGACCGACACTTGTGAACATTGGACTATTGACTATTAATAGGATGGTGTATTGTCTAATTGAATGGCAACTCATTAGAATCTGTCGAACATATCTTCAAATTAGTTAATATAATAATTATTAAAATGATTACGAATGTCATATTTAGTGACGTTTATACGACATCATTTACAATCATTTAATTAATCAATTGGATTGGGTAATTTATTATTCATTATGGTCAAGTGAATAAATTAATGTATCATGGACTAATTAAACACAGGGGTGGATTACATACAAGGATAATTGGTGTAATTGTTAACAAAGTATTAAAACCTTGTTACAGTTCGAATCCCTAATTAGTTGGAATATTTGACTTCGAGAATAAGGTTAATTTGACGAGCATTTTATAATTATGACCGATGGACTATTATGGGCAAAACCCAGATAGGTATCAAATAAGCCAGGACAAAGGACAATTAACCCAGAGTAATAAATTAAAATCAAAGCGTCAAACATCATGGTTACGGAAGTTTAAATAAGCATAATTCTTTTATCGTATTTCTCATCGTACTTTTAATTACTGTCATTTTATTATTCGCAATTTTATATATCGTCATTGTTATTTATTTTACGCATTTTAATTATCATCATTTATCTTTACGCTTTATTTAAAATTGACAAACCGGTCATTAAATGGTAAAACCCCCCTTTTATAATAATATTACTATATATAAATATATAATTATATATATTTTATATAGATATAGTTGTTAAAAATATAGTACGTAATCACTAGCTCCCTGTGGAACGAACCGGACTTACTAAAAACTACACTACTCTACGATTAGGTACACTGCCTATAAGTGTTGTAGCAAGGTTTAGGTATATTCCATCCGTAAATTAATAAAACTTGTGTAATATTTCATCGTATTTCGTAGTAAATAATAATAGTATTTCGTACATCTTCGCTGCACACATCAATTTTTTGGCGCCGCTGTCGGGGACGGCTTGAAACGTTATATTTTTATCTCTAAAAATATTTTGTATTTATTATATGTGTTAAAATATATATATATATATATATATATATATATATATATATATATATATATATATATATATATATATATATATATATATATATATATATATATATATATATATATATTTCTATATATATTTCTATATTTTTAAGTGTTTAAATTAAAAAGTTTATATTTTTTTTTTACTTTTGTTAAAAGTTATAAAAACTAATAAGTAATTTTTTTTAAGTTTTATTTAAATTACATATTATTTTCTATAAATTTAAATCAGAAAAAAATATAATTAAAACTGGAACTGGACCGAGCCTGTCGAAGCCCAACTTCTGGCCTGGTATCCGATCCCATGCGACCGCATGAAAATATAACTCCCAAACCATGCGATCGCATGAGAGTGTCTGACAAGTCTGAATCCTAGTACGTACGGATTAGGGTTTGTGTTTAATAATTATTATTATTAATTAATTAGTTAATTAGGGTTTTATTAAATAATATTTAGGTTTAGTTTATTTAAATTAGTTTTAATTAAGTATTTATAATTATAATTTAATACTTTTATAAAATAATAATATAAAAATATTATTTTTATAAAAATAAGTAATTTTATCATTTTTTTGTTTCTTTTTACAAATTGTATATTTTTATCGTTTAATCGTAATTTGTATATTTTCATTCGTAATTAGTTTTAAACTTAGTTTTTGCCGTAGAATTTTTATACTTTTAGATTTTTAGGCTTTGCCATAAAATCCCTTAAGTGCTTTTTCTTTAGATTAAGATTTAGGCGCTTTAGAATTTTGCGACGCAGTTTTTAGATTTTAGTGCCTAATTAAGTTATTGTCGTTTTTCCTTTAGAATTGCATTATAAGTTTTATTACCATTAGAACTTTAGTAGTAACTTTTAGTTTTAGATTTTTAGACGCTAAGCTTTAGACGTAAATTTCTAAGTTTATTTTGTTTTTCGACCTCTTATTTTTTGACGCGCTTTTTCTTTTTCATTTCTACGCTCTAGTTTTTAGGACATAGAATTTTCTTTATTTTCTTTAACTTTCAACGGAAAAATTTATTTTAAGTGATTAAATTGATAGACATCCAAATTTCTGGTTCGTAGTAATAGTTGGATTTTTTAGTGGCGAGTTGTGGGCTTCTGATTTAAAGGGTCCTGGCTACCTGCTGCATCTATTGGCTATTCGAAACGTGGTCAAAATCAAAAAAGTCTATTAATTTGATAACTTATATAATTTTTATTTTTATAACTAATAGGATATTCAGTGAATGTATCGAGCAAAACGTTCACCACCTTTCATACGTTCACCACCTGTAACTCGATCAAGACATCTAGCCAATATTGTAGCTATTGATTTTTCTTTAGAATCATCATCTAGTTAAACGAGTACTCCAATTCAAATTTCCGATAATCCATTTTTTGAACCCGACTTCACAATTGAGAACCCGAAGGATATTCAAGGACAATTCCAAGATCCTGAACCACTAATCATTCCTCCTGAACTACAAACCGTTAAATCAGAATCCTCTAGTGATTCGTATTCAACAAATTCAATTATGGAAGTAACGGAACCTCTAAGTATGGAAGACCGAATGAGAGCCACACGCACGGGCCAAGGTCATGCCATTATTAAGCCAGATGTTAATGCGCCAGATTATGAAATCAAAGGACAAATCCTACACATGGTAACTAATCAATGCCAATTTAGTGGTACGCCAAAAGAAGATCCAAACGAACATCTTCAAACCTTTAATAGGATCTGTACTCTATTTAAAATCAGAGAAGTTGAGGATGAACAGATCTATCTCATGTTGTTTCCCTAGACTTTAAAGGGAGAAGCCAAAGATTGGTTAAAATCGTTACCTGAAGGAGCGATTGATACATGGGATGTTTTAGTTGAGAAATTTCTTAAAAGATTCTTTCCGGCATCTAAAGCCGTGAGACTTCAAGGAGAAATTGTTACGTTCGCACAAAAGCCAAATGAAACATTATATGAGGCATGGACAAGATTCAGAAAGTTGTTGAGAGGATGTCCTCAGCATGGTTTAAACACTTATCAAATAGTACAAATATTCTACCAAGGTGTCGACGTTGCTACACGAAAAGACATCAACACAGCAGCTGGTGGTTCCATTATGAAGAAAACCGCTACCGAAGCTCACAAAATCATTGATAACACAGCATCCCACTCACATGAGTGGCACCAAGAAAAAGATATTTTTCGTTCATCTAAAGCGGCTAGAGCCGATTCTAGCCATGACTTTGATTCCGTTTCCGCAAAAATAGATGCTTTCGAGAGACGAATGAAAAAGATGACTAAAGATATTCATGCAATACGAATCAGTTGTGAGCAATATTGTGGACCATACTTAACGAAAGATTGTCACATTGAACAAACGATGGAACAACGAGAGAATGTTTCCTATATGAACCAAAGGCCGGGAAATAATTATCAAAATAATTATCAACCGCCAAGGCCAAACTTTAATCGAAATCAAAACATTCTTTACAATCCAAATGGACCCAACAATAACTCGTACAACCAACAAGGTCCGAATAACCAACCAACTCAAAACAACAATTTCAATCAACAAAGACCTGGCTTGTATAAACCACCACAACAAACCGAAGACAAAAAGTCAAATCTAGAAGAAATGATGGCAAAGCTAATGGAATTTCAAACACAATTTATTACATCTCAAACCCAAACAAATGAGAGGTTTGATCAGTCATTAAGAACTCAACAAGCTTCCATTTTGAATCTAGAAAAACACGTAGGTACTCTTGCTAGCATGATGAGTGAGAAGGAATAAGGAAAGCTACCGAGTGATACTGAAGTAAATCCTTGGAATGAGAATGTTAATATGGTGTCAACAAATTCTGAAAAACCAGCACCAGAAGATGGGAAGGTTTTAGATGTGAGTAACAATGAAGAAGTTACAACACCACCACCACCCGAGTATGTAAAGTCAGTGGTGGCACCATACAGACCACCCATCCCATTTCCAAGAAAAGGAGTTGAGTATGAGCAAGTGATAGGTAATAAAGTTTGTGATACTTTTGGAAAGAAGAAGAAGAATAAGAAAGTGCAAGAAACAAAAACCGTAATGATAAACCCGGTGAAGAGAGTTCCACCAAAACTTCCTCCCAGGTTGGGTGATCCGGGTGAATTTATTGTTCCTTGTCTATGTAGTGATTGTGTCATGTATGATGCACTAGTAGATTTAGGTGCGAGTGTGAGTGTTATGCCTCTTTCATTATATAAGAGATTAGGAGTAGGTAAGTTAAGTCCAACGGAAATGTGTGTTTGACTCTTTGATCAAACCATTAGGCACCCAGTTGGAATTGCTGACAACCTACCCGTTCAAGTAGGTAATTTAACCTTTCTAGTCGAATTTATTGTCATTGACATAGAAGAGGACTCAAACATTCCTCTAATTTTAGGTCGACCATTCTTAGCGTCCATCGGGGCATTATTTGATGTAAGAGAGGGTAGAATGACACTTAGTGATGGTGACAAATCGGTCACCTTTATGATTCGAAAGTCTAAATCTCCACCAACCAAAACCGTTGAACTAATAATGACGATTGGTAAAAACCACATTGTTTTACCAACTCCAACGGTAGTGCTTAACAATAATAAAATGCCTGAATGTGGTGAAAATGAAGTAACACCTAATGATGACATGATAACAAAGAACCCCGTTGTTGATACGAAATTAAATGACCCCGTTATTAATAGTTCAATGAAGAAACTTATTAAACGAATTCGCGATGCTAGAACCAAGGGGAACTTTAAGTTATGTAACCGGTTAGTATCCAATTTATCGCCTAAAGAAAAGGCAAAACTAGTTGAATTTGTGGATATTACACAGGAATCCAACCAATGGCTTAAAACAAAAGTCACAGATATGCAAGTTGATTATGGTCCAAGAGAAGTTAACAATGAAGTTAATCACAATTTTGACAACACAGCTACCTAAGTGTGGGGAGATTCAAATGTTCTAAAAAGAAAATGCTATCTAGAGTTAGTTGTTCTGTTCTCGTGTAGTTCCGAGAATGGAATCCAATTGGTCTTTTCCGCTAGCAGATACTAAAGAACTAGTTTTCTCCCCCCATTCTGATTTTTTTGGTAGGTTTTGTATAAAATTAATATGCTCTTTAAATTTAAGTTTTGTGTGAATTTAAAAACAAAATTTACTTTATTTCATTAAGTTAAAAAAATGATTTCTAAAATTCGTCGTGAGTTAAACACTAGGTCGTAGAACCGAAATTGCTTTACCCGAAGGCGGGGCG